>NC_031495.1:6973900-7022064 GCF_000237925.1 Schistosoma mansoni
GCCTCAATTGACTCATGATCTTAACTATAATATTTTTTATTAGTTCAAATTACTAATTGCCAATTTACTTGGTTGATAGTAGTATAATTAAAATATGCATACTATGAAGAAAAGGTAAATTATCATTAAATAAACAATGGTTGGAATATTTTTGATACTATATCAGTACTAGTATAATACACTCAGCAAATAACCCTCGAGGATGAATAAGCAGTTTATTTGAATTCCATCTGTAGCACTTCTAGAGTTGCTGCCGGTCCCAAGCCCGGGCACAGGAGGGGGGTTGAGCATGGGGTCGACAACCCAATACCATAGAAAACAACCTTACTAAAAAACGCTAACCAGAATAGATAATTTAAACCATTTAAGCTCTTCCCTCCCAGTTGAAGGCAGAATTATGCCACCTCATGATGAAAGCCGATATTCTTCGGAGGCCGCAAGGCCAACGCCATCCTCTCCCTACAACCAGAGCAACAATTCAAGATTACAGGTACACCTTGCTGACGAGTGCCAAGTAGCACGAAACCCGGGTCCAGCGTTTCCTGTTGACCACCACTAACCATAATCCTGATTTTGATTATTACACAGGAGAAGCAGGGATTAGATTATTGAGTAAAATTTTTCTTCTTTGAGGAAACATTCAATCGTTGGAGTTTTTTTGGGGGGGTTAATATAACCTTCATTATTTATTAATCATAACATGAAACACTGATATTTGCATTAAATAAACTTTAATTTATTAACATTTAGAATTCGATTATTGAAATGGATCGTTATGAAAAATTAACAAGAATTGGAGAAGGTGCATATGGTGTTGTATTTAAATGTCGTCATCGTGATACTGGAGATATAGTTGCTATTAAAAAATTCACTGACTCTGAAGAAGATCCAGTAATACATAGAATTGCAATGCGAGAAATTCGTACATTAAAAGTAAGTTACGAAATTTTTGCATTTGCATTAGACGGGAATATTGTATGATTGTGAACTATGGAATCAATTGTAAGCAAAGATGGATAGTGGCCAGCAGTGGAATCCAGGACGCGCGCCACTTCGTCCTATTTGGGACTCGTCAGCTGGATGTACCTGCATCTCAGAGTTGATGATCACTCTGGGACTCGAACCAAGTACCTTTCACTTCAAACACCATCGAGTTATCCACTCAGCTACTGAGTCCTGATAACCACTATCCATCTTTGCCTATAATGCTTGTGAATTAAGGCTATATCGAGGCAATACGCTCAGTATGCACATATGCCAATTAGAGACTGACCAGTTGCAGTCCTAAACATCAATGGGACGACTCAAACAAACAATACTAAATGAATTTATGGAATCAATTGCCTTAATTGATGTGATTTATTACTTTAGCGAGTTTATAGTTTACATCACTGACTGACATCATTTAAACAACAATTGTTGTTTAATTAAGATCAATTCGTAATTTAAACAATGAAGTGATTTGATGTGGTTGAGGAAAAACTTGCACACGTAAACCTACTTATTGACTTAAATTAGTCCTCAGTAAATGAATATTCTAAGACAGAACAACTGACCAACAACTGAATTTATTTTATAGCTGAGAAATAACACATTTACATATCAAATGTTTAAGACAACAATAAACATGGTTGAAACTTATTTAAACTTTAAATGGTTGTAGGACCTATTTTTTAGGTCTTCATTAAATAACGACTATTAAGGTCATCAAATCACTTTTATTTGTGCTATTCCATTTTATATCTATGGAAGGTGACCTTCAACGATAGAAGATATTTGTAGGTTAATGATATATGATCATGAATGACTTCAAAGCATTGTTTATGAACGTTGTGACCATTGATTGATCTGTGCTGAGGTAAGACTCAGAGTACTGAGTAAAAATTAATAAATCAGCCGATAAGTTAGCGATTCTTCATTGGCTGAAGTTGTTAGGATATGTACTTCTCGTGTTTAACCACTTCCTACCTCAACTCACGATGTTGGCTGGTGTAGAAGTAGATTGAAAGAAAGCTAGAGATTGACAAATCAATATGTTGCATCAGTCTATGAAGTCACTAACTGTTGAACTAAGTCATGTTGAGGCGTTGGCAATCCATCAATTCAAGCTTGAACTCTGTGCAAAAGTGATACGTCCAACCTTCCATCCTACCTTGGCCCTAATTTCTTTCTGTAGTACATTTTGGGCTTGCTCCTTTTTTCTAGATTAATTCCTTGTAATAATAAACCGTAATCATTTATTATTATCCTTTAAAGACTTTTTCACGATTATTATTCAGTTATTATTATGACCCTTACGTCCTTCATTTTTTCTTTGTATCTCTCGAGTGGACAGATTATCTTTCATAATTCTGACCTGTAAATTACTTTCTTCTAAATCACCTGATTATTACGCAACCTAATTTGATATTTGGGGTCTCCTTTCTGCTATTACTGATACTGTTACTTATTCTAATACTTCGGAATTTATCTTGATAATTTCATCTCGTTGATCTGAACTGAAGTGACAACTTAGACTGATTTACATATGTGTTAGGCTCTAGGTAATTTCTGACTTACTGACTCTGATGAAATGAATTTAGATAAACGACTGAACTGTCTATCCTAAAAGTTTATATACTTAACTTAGTCTTCTTGTTTGATTTGGACACTTGTATTCTTTCTTTTTCCAAAAAAGATTATCCATTTACGTGGTTGACATTAATTTACTAGGTCGATGAAATAGACATTTATCTAGTAGGTCATCAATTCAAGCCAACTAAATTTTCTTTTTGTACGGAAAGCGATAAAAGTTTCAGTTCGGAATCTAATACATAACTTTGTAAATATCTACTCATTAACTGAAACCTATTCTATATAGTTGAGATCATGAGTCAATTGAAGCTAGATCACCTAGGAAAACCTGGAAGCACTGGACGGCCGTTTCATCCTACTTTGGGACTCCTTAGCAGTGCGCATCCACGATCCCACCTCGCGAGATTCGAACCCAGGACATATCAGTCTCCACAAAACCCCTTCTGATAATGATCATATGCTCACTAGTGACTGGCTCCGTGAGGTGTTTCCTGGAGTTCTAGTGAGAATCAATAACGAGTGGAGTTTCACCAGGTCTGTTGGGAGATATCAAATCACTGAAGACATTGGTGAATGGTTGCTCAATTTAGTGGATTGGTTGAAGTTAGATATTAACACCGTTGGATGCCGGCAAACTCAGTGGTCTAGTAGTTAAGTGCTCGTGCGCGAGACTGAAAGGTCCTGGATTCGAACTGCAATATGATGAAACAACCGTCCAGTTATTCCAGGTTTTCCATGGTGGTCTAGTTTCAATTGACTCATGATCTCAACTATATAAAATTACTAAAATCTCCACAAAACCCCCTTCTGATAATGAAAAATATTCGTTCTATCCAACAGATCTACCTCTATGTGATTATTCGGACATTATTTCTAACTCACATACATAAAAATTTAAAGCTGGATAAAGAAATCGGCGCTTACATATCTATTTGTAATTAGTTGTAAGTCGAAGTATATAGTCGTAGAAAAAACTAATAACCATGTATCTCGTATAAGTAATTTGAAGATTAAATTTGTTTGAGTTATCCCATTGCTAATATTCTAAAACGGATTTTGACTTTTTTTAATTGCCATGTGTGAATCTTATGTGAATTGGTGTGATATAGTTTTAGTGTCACAAGTTGTATAAAACAGATAGACTTTAGGTAGAAGCTCTCATCATGGAATGATATCAGATGCTAAACCTTTAAAAACCAAGCATTTTTAAACAGTCGTTTGTCCTAGTTTAAAACTATGCAGTGCTATGGACCCATGATTCATCCAAGGATGAACACAGAATCATCTGGTACTAATGCGAGATGTTATAATAGGCATAGAATACCATGAATATCCTAATTCTACAATAAAAAATTTATTGTCAGTATGGGGTCGGGGGAATTGTTGAGTTTTATTTAAATCACAAACCGATCTACTGGCTATGCTTGAAGAGATTACGAGTTCACCTAATCTGCGAATGGAACGAAGACTCAGTAACACAATGACCAATAGACTAGCTATTTCTATGCGTCCCAGCCCCGCTGACTAGAGAAAAGTCCAGGCTCAGAAGAGGTAAATGTATTCCACGAGCAGCCAGAAGCACGAACAACCCTAACAACCACAACTCAAGCGTATATATACAGCATAGAAATTTCCTTGGGAAACGTTACGAAATAACATATTAAAGGGACAACGAACCAGTAACATTTAAGGATTTCCCAAATGGGAAATACGACATGAAGGTTAAAATGTGTGATTTTGGCGCGAAAACAAGAAATTCAAATTTTTAAAATAGATTTACAAAAACAAGGCGTTTACCTAGTGAGTTCTGAGGATCTAACATCCCCAACACTATGCTAGACAACCACTGGAAACCTGAAAAATCCGGAGGCACGTTTCCTTTTGGTGGGAAACTCTTCAGCAGTGTGCATCCACGACCCCACCACTAGGAGTCGAACCCAAGACTTTTAGTTTTACATGGGAACATTTAACCTCTCAATTACGAAACGGGGACCCAATAATGAGCAAGTCTAACTCAAAAGAACCTAATATATTTCACTACTATTCTTTATCGTATTCGGTAAGCACCTTCCTCACAACCGACACGTTTGAAGTGCATTGGTCACGGTTTCCCACTAGAACTCTGGAGAGTTCCTCTCAAAACTAGTAGCCAGTGAGCACCTCATTGAACTCTGGCTCAGTGATCTAGATGTTAGGCGTTCGGACGCGCCACCGAGAGTCCTAGATTCTACCCCTGGTTGTGGCGTCGTGCGTATTGCTGAGGAGTCCTGTAATAGGAAAAAGGTTGGTCATCCAGTACTTTCAAGTTTTAAATGGTTGTCTAAGATCAATTCGCGATTGCAAGAAGGGAGTTTTTTTTAACTAATCTATTAATAATTTTTAAAATCAAATATTATACTATTTAATTATCAATAGATTCTTTTACATATCGTATTTCATTTTTACACAGCAATTAAAACATCCAAATCTGATCAATTTAATTGAAGTTTTCAAACGTAAACGCCGATTGCATTTGGTATTTCAGTATGTTGATCATACATTATTACATGAACTGGAGAAACATACTAAAGGGTAATAAACTTTTAATAATTTTAGTACATTATGTAAAGATGAATGGGTTTTGTATGTGGTATTTTATTCTATAAGTGATATTCGTCATAGATTCTCAGTTAGGGATACCATCGAGAACCAGCAAGTACTGAACAGCTGTTTCGAACTAGGATAAGGCTCTTCAACGACATACATCTATGAATCTGCTAGTGATTAGATCCAATAGTTCCAGTGGTAAAACGTCAACCGAAAGACTTGGAAGTTACGAGTTTGATCCATAAAAATTTCACGAGTGAACATTGCTAAAAAGTCCTGAGCGTTATGTGAGGTTATGTAATTCATCTTAAACAATTCAATATCAAGTATGGTTTCTGTATAAATAAAATGTGTATTGTTGCATTTGATGCTTACTCTGTTGTTGTAATACTGGGAAACTTGAATTAAGTATAATTATTAAAGAAGTCATTTGATCAGATCATTGAAGGGAGAGAAAATGTAAAGGACATGTTCAAACACGCTTTCATTTACAAAATTCTTTAATACAAACTCTTGTTCAAAGTATACGGTGGCTACCAAGAACTATTCAACAAATATATCCCAAAAACGTATTATTTAACATAATTCATAAGTTGTATCCTAATTGATACCACTTTATATTGTGATTCAATAGTTTCATTTTCACGAAACATGGTATTTTGTAAGCGTTGGTCAATTTTTTTATTCCGAAACTCTAGCAACCATCACTCGATAATAGAAAAAATTTGTTCTTGCCATTTACAGTGATTAGGTAAGCTTGGCCCCCAAATGTCCTGGTACGGTCGAGAGTGGGGAGAGTCCACTCTCCATCTCTAAATGCTCTCACATGGCCACGCGTTATAGCCTCTGCCAGGGAAGTCCTACTCACTGCCTTCTCGTGGCATTATTGTTGTTTACAAAATTGAGAGGACGGAGAGCGAATGTCCGGCGCTTTAACCGGGTTGGTGGACACGGAGAGTCCACCTAGGGCAGTTGGAAAACCCTGATTCCAAACCAATGGTGCACATGGGCTCCAGTATCCTGAAGGAACAAATGGCGTATGAATCAATCGTTGGTCACCGTCTACCATAGGACTGCACCTCCTCACGATGCTCCACTGCCTTGTGGATCAGGCCTTTAGGTCAAAGGCTCGGGGTGTGGTCCCCTAAGAAAACCACTTGCTTCAGTTTGGGCACCAGGGCAGTATCACAGCCGTGACACGAATCGAACGAGATTTGTGTGGCATATATATATCTGGTGCCCCTTTGTACCAATATTTATGTGTTTAAATAAATAAATAAAGTAAGCTTGATCGTTTAAGTGAAGATACAATGATTACCGATGAAAATCGATACTGATCATATGATATCGTGGAATGAGAAAAATCGAAAATATAGACTAATCTGTCCCAACACTGGGGTTTAAATATATAGTACTCACTGTGAGATATAATGATCCTTAGTTCAGTCTTTTAATGAGATCGCTGATAAAGATTGTTGATTGATTCTACGGTAGGGTAAGGCAGCTATCGACATTAGATCTTCATCTACCCTTTAATAATATGAATAGTATCAAGGAAAATATTATTTGATTAAATGAGTTTGTTGTATCGATTGAGTGCGTACGTGACCTGTTTGATATATATGAACGTGCTGATTCCCACCAACGAGAGAGCAGTGGATTTATTGATCGCCCAATGATACACAAAAGCCGTATGAGCAGTCTTGAGTACTTATCAGTCCTACTATCTGCCTAGTCCAACCAGTTAAGTCCAGAACACCAATAACAGCCTCTGTAATATGAATCATTATTCTCAAACATACTGGGTTTATATACCAATCAAACTGACCACATCGTACCATAAAATAGAAAATAACATTTGTACAAGATTTAGTCAAATGTGGCTGTAAATAGAAGGAACAATAATTAATAGACTGGGAATAACTCAAGAATGGCGAATCGTATAATAATAGTTCATAGGTCAAAATAAAGCTTATAATAAGAGGGATATGGATATGAATAGTTTAGTTACTTAACAATTACACAATAGGAAACATATGTATCATATTGGTCCATAAATAGCCCTCAGAGTTACCATTCATAATTCTCCACGGGATATAACACACTAATACTGTTACTATCTTTACTGCTCTGAAATTCACCCAGACATTTTTATCTAATTATGCTAACTGGGTTTGGGAACTTGTACCGACGTACACATGTGACATGTTCTATATAGCGTTTGACTAAATGAGTGATTAATTGTATTGCAAAATCTTTGAAGTTGACTTGTAATTATAGTTAGTTTGATCCCTCAGAAATGGTCATTGGCGAGTACTGATATAAGGAGTTTCTAAAACGAAAAACACAAATGAACAATTTTTAGTGGTTTTTAAGCTCTGATGTCAGTTTATAATGAAAACTATCAACAGTTTACAGAAAGTCTTCACAAATCCTACTTGATTACGTAATAATAGCATGGATACTATTTATCAATAAAAAACATATTCCATACATTTGGTTCTCTTCTCAAAGTTTTAGTAAAACACTTACTTACGCCTGTTACCCCTCATGGAGGAGCATAGGCCACCGACCAGCATTCTACATTGATATAAATTACAGAATCCCATGAATCCATAATATTTATTTCGTAGGATAAGACTTTACAAACTAGAAAAAGATATACACGTTCTTATGCGAGTGATGTATAAAGATTATTAACCAGAGAATAAGACCAATCAAGTAAATATTTAAAAGTTTCATTTCCAATCCCCAACTTATTTCGACTGTACATAATGTGATGTTCATTGACACAAACAAGGGTAGACAAATACCCCTCTCATTCATGTCCAACTATTTGTATGTACTTAAATAAACGTTCAGAAATATCTGCGTTATAAGGATAAGACAGACTTCTACACGTTTTATTGGGCACATTCCAAAGAAACTATACCTCCGAAGATAAAATAGTCTATACAGCTGAATAGTACAACAATTGCTAGATAACAGAGACAAAGTGGACACAATGAATATATCTAGAGCGATCAATGAACAAACTAACTCTCCTTCATAGATATTATCTGAAGTCATGGAAATTATGTTTGAACCCGATCTTTGTATTTCAAAAGGCCAGTAGTTAACTTTTCTCTACTTTGGTAACTGAAGTCTTTCAACTTCCTTTTTTTCATTCTTAGTTCTTTAATTAACTATTATGATAATTTAGTATGTACAATTCACATGTCTTTTCTACGTAAACCTCTTTGATTTTTGTTAGATTTCATAATCTAATCGAAATTAACTTTCTTGATAAATAGAATTATCTACCAAATAACTTAACAATTATTTTGAAGGGAGTCTAGTAATAGCTAACAGCCGAATCCCGAAAGCACGTTTCATCCTAGTCAGGACTTATCAGTTAGATGTACCTAGATTCTAGTATTGATGTTCACTCTGAAACTCAAACCCATTAGCTTTCACTTCAAAAAAACTAAAGCGTTATCCATTGAGTTACTACGTTCAGTTAGCTAATGGCTTGTACGACGAGGATGAATTTTAATTCATTTGTAAGAGTTATTTGAATGTTGAGGTTTTTGATACTAAGGACTGCAATTGATTAGGCTTTTAAGGTAATTGTGGATACTGGGTGGATTGTTTCAATTTTCCCATTAACTCACAAGCATTTTAAGCGTGATTGGATAGTCGATACTAGTGGAATCCAGAATCTAGATATATTCAGCTGGAAAATCCAAAAATAAGGCCAAACACATGTGTTGAATATCAGTTCTAAATAATATACATCTCTAAATTCATTTAGTATTGTTTGTTTGAATCGTCCCATTGATGTTTAGGACTGCAACTGGTCAGTCTCTAATTGGCATATGTGCATACTGAGCGTATTGCCTCGATATAGCCTTAATTCACAAGCATTGTAAGCAAATATGGATAGTTACTAGCGGTGGGATCAAGGACGCGCGTTTCGTCCCATTTGGGACTCGTCAGCTGGATGTAACTGCATCTCAAAGTTGATGTTCACTCTGAGATGCAGCTGACGAGTCCCAAATAGGACGAAACGCGCGTCCTGGATTCCACTGCTAACCACTATCCATCTTTGCTTACAATGCTATACATCTCTGCTGAAAATATTTGTAACATAATGCCATTATTGAACCAATCCACTAAGGATGTATATTTATCAGAAGCAAACCTATCAGTTAAAGTCCTCAATATCAACAAAGAAATATTCAAACAATCGTTGGGAATAAACTAGGTTTTAAAAGTTATTATTTTAAATATCAAAACTCCGTTTTCACATTCTTCTTTGTTATTTTCTTAGATTTAACAGTATTAAATTGTGTACTTTATTTATCCACTCTTGTTTTCTCTCTCTTTCTCTCTCGGTATCTTACATACACATACGCATATACATTCAGATTATCTTTATCATTTATTGGACATTGTACAATTTATTTTCCTTATTATCTGAACAACATTATCTCACTAAATATACACAAATTGTAACGATTTTCGAGATAATAACGATAGTAATAATGATATGTTTTTTTTCCCAATAACACTGTTAAGAGGATGATGTTTAGGTAAAGCTATTGCTCAACTATTCTAAATGTAATTTGATCTAGTCAATTTTTATGAATGTATCTTTATAAAATGATCTTTAAAATAAGATAATTACTACTTACAGATGAGCTGTATCCTACAAATGTAATACCTCTAACAGTTTCCCTAGTTACTGTCTTCCTTTTACTCCCCCCTCCTTGTTTCTGTATCTCGTTCTTTTCATTACTATTTCCTTAAATTATATTTATTTAGTTAAGAATAGTTAGAGTAATTCAACAAGTTTTATATTCAATGTTTTATTGTTGTTGTTTTTGTACGTTTGTTTTTTTAAATGTCATATGTAAACATTCCCTGTCACTATGGTAACTAATAGAAACTTAAGTTCTCTTTTCTTCTTTATTAAATGATCTTGTTTTTCATTATTATATTGACATAATTGAATTATTTAGATTTTTATCTTGACTTTTAGTATTAACTCTGGTTGCACAATTGTAATTCCCTTTGTTTAAATATAACGTTGGTTAATTTTTAAGTCATTTTAAACAAAAGTAACAATATATTGACTCCATGTTTACTTAATTATAATAAACTATTTGTGCAGAGGGGGGGAGTTGTATTTTTTCCATCATGAATATTGGGAATTGAAAATGACCAATCCTTATTGAGATGAATACATCTTGAACATAATAAATCGATATTAACTTAAGATAACGAGGCTTTTACTTAGTATTTCAGTGGTATGTTGTAGTAAAACCTGGGATACAGATATATCTAGATGACGAGTTCCATATTGAACGAAGTGCGAGTTTTGGATTCCTCTGACAGTTAAAATTTAACTTTAATAAAAACATCTAATTAAATACAATTATCGAGCCAGTTCACTCAAGATCCTCATGTACCAAAAGAGATTGACTGATTGTAGTTCATGATAGCAAAATCCGGAAAATATAAATCCCGTACAAATAACGCATTTAAGCAGTTATCTTATTTATCACCTTATATATCTTCTGACAAAATGAAACACATTGTATTCAGATTCATTCTTACTTACACCTGTTACCCTTCATGGAGGAAAATAGGCCGTATAACACCATTCTCCATCCAACTTTGTTCCGAACAATCACTCCCAGTTCCTATTCATCATTTTCATGTCTGCTTCAAAGTCTCGACGCAGTGTGTTCTTCCGTCTTCCTCTTTTCCGTTTCCATTCACGATTCAAAATCAGCACTTGCGTCATGATGCGGTTTGATGACTGCCGTAATGTATGTCCCACCCACTTCCAACAACTTTTCCTAATTTCCTCTTCAGCTCGAAGTTGGTTTGTTCTCTCCCATAGTAGACTGTTAATTGGCAACTGTCGCCTCTCTTATCTGTGTCTTTAAATCTGTATCGGATCCTCCTTGTTTATCTATGATGTTGTCCAGGTATGTAAACGTCTTTTCCTAATGTCCTCTTCAGCTCAAAGTTGGTTTGCTCTCTCCTATAGTAGACTGTTGTTGATGGTATCAGGTCAACGGACATTCAGTATCTTACGTAAACAATTGTTTATAAACACTTGTGCATTTTTGATGATGGTTGTAGTAGTTCTCCAAGTTTCAGCTCCGTATGGCATATATGAATGGCGAGTCTAGGTCTGTAATCATATACTATCTCAAAGTCAAATTGTAGGGTATAGGTCGTAAATGAGACTCACTATTGAAAGAAGCTAAATACACTCTTAGTTAGGGTCTCAGCCTATGCTTTCTCGTCTGAATCAGAAGAACAAATTTGTGTATATCAACAATTTGTGTATTCAATTGTTCGATTCAAGAATTAAAGCTTCCTAACTAAGTCTCGTTCTTTTCACTCTATTTGATAGTTGAGAAAGCGTACAGGATGTCTTTTTATCTGATTTAGTCGTTTACGGGACTTCACAGTTTATCCAGTGGATTAAATAAACTCTCCTACGTTACAAAAGAGGAAATCTTCTCGATAAATTAACCTGAATGGAGTTGTCCAACTTTATTGTTAAAAAATAAGAAGTAAACTAAGCTGTAAACTTCGTCAATAAAATGTAGAAAAACCTATGCGGACACATTAATTAAATGGTAAAAAGCTTACAAAGAGATCCAAATCTTCCTAGTTCGATGTGTTCAGCTTGTAACAAGCTTTTTCCTAAGTCAAAAACTTAAAGACTCCTCAGCATTGCTCATCCACGACCCCAAACCGCGAGATTCGAACCCAGGACCTATTAGTCTCGCGCGCGAGCGCACTGCTGAGGAGTCCCACAATAGGACAAAACGGGCGTCCAGTGGTTCCAGATTTTTCACGATGGTCTAGCTTCAATTGACTCATGATTTCAACTATATAAAATATATGTATATGTGTTCATTCTGTTCATGACAAATAATAATTTTAATGCAAAACTATTTATTCATAGAATCTTAGAACTTTGTTTTTTGGAAATTTGATTAAGAACAAGAAAATGATTTTTATACTCTACTTAATCATGGAAAATTCCAAATTTTTGCTCAAATTTTGATCGGTTGTAAAGCTCACCAGATTTCCAATGTATCAGCTTAACCTTATCAAAATTCATTCGTTTACTTAATAAACTCATTAGATATACACTACCTTAGTACAAAGCACGTTCTTAAAAACACAACCATACTTATGAGTTGTAGGCCTGTTCAGCAGATAGGCAACACTAACAATACACTCATAACCCATAACTAAATAGTACAGATGTATATTCTAGATTCTACGTTACCTGTAGACAGCTAACTGACTCAACAATCAATATTCACTCGGTTCATAAAAAAATTCAAACTATCTACGGTATCCCTACTTATACCACATAACTTAAAACACTCACCAGCCACAATTTATCATTGTATCAGTCAGTACTATTTTATAAAGCAAACAAATGCGCTCATCAATCATGAACCAATAATCTGTTCACCAATTAAGATTTTTATTCATACAGGAACTGATAAGTACAGCCAATCTGTTTTGGTATTTAGGTAATCACATCAGCTTGTACACTGAAATCCCAATACGCCAATGTGTATTGACGCAGACGGGATTTGAATGTTACAAGAAAATGTTTTTGGCTATTGATCTCGTATTGTACATTACACATTATTTGCTTAACAAGGGTTTTATGAAATTAAAATGATACTTAGTTATGTCACACCAACAGGTTGATAGTCATTTCATGACAAAACACTATAATTATCCAGTTTCAGAATAGTACTGGTGATAATAGATAGATACCACTCATTGCACTGAAAAGACTATTAGTCTTCTACCAGCTCACTAGTTATGATATAAAAATGAATTTGATAAGTATAGAAATGATCAAGGAAGACAATATGTTAGTATACTCATGGAACGAATCACCAGAATTCAAAACTTAACATACCGCATTGGTAGTTTACCGGTTGAATACATTATCAATGAAATTAAACATATTGTTCCTTTCTGAGACATCTAGTCAAGATGGAATGATTTATTTCATGTCAAACAAGTAACAAAAATGAAGGTCACAGGGTGGAAAATGTTTTGTTTTTACTTCTGACCGTTACATCACAGTGGTAAAGTATATCTGTGTACTTCATCAAATGAATATTAAGAAATCAGCTTAGTTGTACTTTGTTGAAGAATTGAGTTATTTATTACTACGGTTTAATGTTAATTCTTCGGGTTTTCTTTTCCAGGTTGGATAGATTACAAATCCGAAAATTAACATATCAATTATTACAAGCAGTGAATTTCTGTCATGCACATAACGTAAGAGAATTTTATTAAGTGTATATATCATATAAATTCATGTTGTATTGTTTGTGTGTATCTTCCCATTAATGCTTACAACTGTAACTGATCAGTCTCTTATCGGCATATGTGTATCCCGTACGGATTGTCTCGATATTGCGTAAAGCCACAAGCGGATAGAACAAAACATGGGTCCTGGATTCCATTGCTAGCCACTTTCATATTTATCATATATGTTAAAGAACTATTTATGTCATTCAATACTATCTTTTTTTGTTAAGTTACCGAACTGAATCGGTCAACTTCTTTGAACCAATAACATTTATCGACATTAGATCCTTATCTACCCTTTAGTAATATGAATAGTATCAAGGAAAATATTATTTGATTAAATGAGTCTATTGTATCGATTGAGTGCGTACGTGACCTGTTTGATATATATGAACGTGCTGATTCCCACCAACGAGAGAGCAGTGGATTTATTGATCGCCCAATGATACACAAAAGCCGTATGAGCAGTCTTGAGTACTTATCAGTCCTACTATCTGCCTAGTCCAACCAGTTAAGTCCAGAACACCAATAACAGCCTCTGTAATATGAATCATTATTCTCAAACATACTGGGTTTATATACCAATCAAACTGACCACATCGTACCATAAAATAGAAAATAACATTTGTACAAGATTTAGTCAAATGTGGCTGTAAATAGAAGGAACAATAATTAATAGACTGGGAATAACTCAAGAATGGCGAATCGTATAATAATAGTTCATAGGTCAAAATAAAGCTTATAATAAGAGGGATATGGATATGAATAGTTTAGTTACTTAACAATTACACAATAGGAAATATACATATCACATTGGTCCATAAATAGTTCTCAAGGTTACCATTCATAAATCTCCACGGGGTATAAAAGAGTTGGTAAGATTAGTTGTATTGAGAGTGAAACATTTACTCACTACAATAACACTAAGTGAATGTTACACTATATGGTTGAATTGACTGCAGTAAAAAGGTTAACCACTTTATTTCAACCTACTTTTTAAGTTGTATTATTCTTATCTTCGGAACCCAATGTTTAGTGTTCGATTTCTGTAGGTTAGTGAGTGAGTGAATGGATATTTCTTTGACTTAAACTAGAATAAAATCCAGGACTTTCTTTTTGTCCTACTTGAGACTTGTCAGTTAGATGCACCTGCACCCAAATACTAATGTTCAGTCCGGGACTATAATCCAGTGACTTTAGCTTCAAACGTCAATGTGTTGTCCAATGAGCTGCTGAACTCAGATAACCACTGGCTTATGTAATGAGTGTGTATTTTTAGTTTTAAGAATTTTTTCGTTGTTGGGACTTGTAATTTGGATGCAGCTGTGAATTTCTGAACTTGGTAGTTTATTGGATAACTCCTTGATGTTCGAACCAAAAGACAATGAGTTCGAGTCCCAGTATGGACATCAACATCGATATACGGATTCATCCAGTTGACAACTCCTAGATGAGGTGAAACGCATGTCCTATATTCCATTGCTAAACACTAACCAATTTTAATAATCTGTTGATATTATTAAATATTCTGAATGTATATTTGTCTATAATTTAATCCGTTAACTTATGATTATTTGTATTTTAGTGCATTCACCGTGATGTTAAACCAGAGAATATACTTATTACAAAATCTGGTCAGTTAAAGTTATGTGATTTCGGTTTTGCAAGATTATTAAGTAAGTTTAACTTCTTCAATTTTACATTATTTGTTTTGATAACAATAATATAGTAGTAGTATGGGGTTATGGAAATTGTTGGATTCCATTGAAATTATTGACCGATATAAGTTACATAACCGTTTAAAATCTGGAAGCCTTGGACAGCCATTTCGTCCTAGTATGAGACTTTTCAATAGCGTGCATCTATAATCCCACAACCGGGAGTCAGACCCATGACTTTTGATTTCACGCGCTAACACTTAACCACTAGACAACTATGCCCTGATCCAGTGGTGTATAACTCTAACTACAATCAATCAGCAATACTTTGTAACCAATGTAGTTCAATCGTGTCGGAGGTAAGCGAGTTATCGAAAACAATGGAAGACGGTCGCGTGACAGTGTAAGTTGATTGAAGTTAAACCAGTGTACCATAGGATCCTGGCTTAGTAGTCTAAAAACTAGGAGTTCACATGTGAAACTGAAGGTTCCCGAACCGATTCTTGGTTGTGGGTTTGTGTATGAGCACTACTGAGGAGTCACATACTAAAACGAATTGGTCATCCAGCACTTCCAGGTTTCCAATGATTATCTGTCATAGATCGGTCCATGGTTTGAATTCAAATAATATACGATCCCTCTGATTTCGAACCTTTCATTATGGTTCTTCATTATACTTTGTTTGGATTTAATTCTGTTTTTATGAATTCTCAATAGAATTTAGGTATTGTAAGCAAAGATGGATAGTGGCTAGCAGTGGAATCCAGTTTGACACTCGTTCCGTCCTATTTGGGACTCGTCAGCTGGATGTACCTGCATCTCAGAGTTGATGTTCACTCTGGGACTCGAACTCAGTACCTTTTGCTTCAAACGCCATCGCGTTATCCACTCAGCTACTAAATCCTGATAGCCACTTGCTTGTGCAATGAGGTGAAGTTTGAATTCACTTAGTATTGTTTGTTTGAATCTTCCTATCAATGGGATTTCACTGCTAGCCACTATCCATCTTTGTTTATAATACTTGTGAATGAAAGCAATATCGAGGCGATAAGCACAGTATGCACATATGCCAATAAGAGACTGACCAGTTGCAGTCCTAAACATCAATGGGAAGATTCAAACAAGCAATAATAAGTATATTTTTAAGATAATTTTCATCACAAAGTAAAATCAACTTAAAAGATAGTGCAAAAATCAGAAAGCTTTACATGGGTAGATCTTTTCATAAATGTGTAGTGATTAATTTTGACTATACAAAACTAAATAAATCATGAGTGAGAAAAATATCTACCAAAAAATTTTGATGCTATAATATGTATCATAAGTCAACTGGAGTTAGGCCAATGATATTCAACGCAGTGGTTCAATAGGTTAGTCATAAACAACCTAGAACCTGGTACATATTTGTATCGCTTCAAGCTGCCACACCATATCAACACAATGAAATGAAATTATCTAGAAGAATTCTAGATAGGGATAGATAAGATGGGGTTTTGTGGAGATTTCAGTATTTTCATAGTTGAAATCATGAGTCAATTAAAGCTAGACCACCATGGAAAACCTGGAAGCATTGTCGGCCGTTTTGTCTTATTATGGGACTCCTCAGATGTGCGCATCCACGACCCCACCTCGCGAGATTCGAACCCAGGACCTCTCAGTCTCGCGCCCGAGCATTTAACCACTAGACATCTGAGCCGGCATCCAATGGTCTTAATGTCTAAATGTTTTAATGTCTAGGAATAGTTAATTCATCTGTATTACTGAGACCAATTCAGATTCATGTCTTCTAACGTCACTAACCATTGATCATAATAATCGCTTTCACACCATTTATGTAGTCTACACCTACCAACCTGACTAAGCCTAGTGATGAAATAGTGTTATACTCGCTAGAAGATTTGAATGTTGTCAATTAGATCTTAGATAAGGTAGTTGATGTACAGCATTCATTAATATTAAACATTGGGTTAAAAACACTACCAGTTATTTTAGATTATATATTGATTCTCTGGTTTTAATATTAGTTCCTGTTAAAAGTGGTTTTCAAATTGATTAAATTCTCATAAATCACTTAAATAGGCTTAATATAACCATTATTGGTGTGAAATTTCTTCGTTCAGGATTTACAGTACTTTTTATCTGCTTAAGCGCTCGCGCACGAGACTGATAGGTCCTGGGTTCGAATCTCACGAGGCGGGATCGTGGATGCGCACTGCTGATACATATTTCAACTTATATTCCCTAGCTTATTTATTATTTCTTACTATTGAAACTTTAAAAATGACTTGGCTTGGGGCTTTTACTTGTCTGATAAATTATATCATAATCCCCTATCTACTTAGTGTAAAATATTTTAGAAACAAAAACCCACAATATCTTTTGTTGTAGATAATATAGCCTAAGAGATAGTTCAATTCAGTGACTTGAAATGTTATCATATATGACTTAGAATAGTAACCTATAGCGAGCATGCTATAGTTGTCAATTAATTTCTTCATAATAATGAAATTTTTATGGTTAGCGTTTCTTAGCGAGTTAGTTTTCTACGGGATGCGGTCACTAACCCCATGCCCAACCCTCCTCCTTTATCCGGTCTTGGGACCGATAACAGCCCGTGGAGGAGTTACAGGCGGAGTTATAATAATGAAATAATCTTCCTTAAATAAAAAAATAGTCTTTCTTGATTGTATCTTCAACTAAACTATATCATACATACAGTTTCTTTCCAATTGTCAATCAAATGTCATACTCTTTTCCGTTATCCACTTGAGCTACAAATCTTCTCAACCATAGTTTTTTCTTATAAATTTATCGAGTCATTTGTATGGTAGATTTTTTTTCAGTATCCTACAGTACTAGAAATCTATGTTGCTTTAAATTGGATACATAAATACATAGTCTTGTTTTATCAATCGGGATAATGTAAATGAGATGAAGATTAGCGAACACAATATGACCGCATATATACATGTTAAGAATATATATATATACATAAGAAAACAGAAAAATAATGATAATTAAGAAAACAATATGAATTACATCACGTTGAATAATAAGTTAAAAGTACCTCTTAGAATGATTATTGATATTTGTATGTCATTATATCTCATCAATAACTCTCTACTATTATTTCCTTTCAAAATGACTAGCAACTTATTATTATCAGAAAGGGGTTTTGTGGAGATTTTAGTAATTTTAAATAGTTGAAATCATGAGTCAGTTGAAGCTAGACAACCATGGAAAACCTGGAATAACTGGACGGCCGATTCGTTGTATTATGGGACGCCTCAGCAGTGCGCACCCATGATCCCGCCTCACGAGATTCGAACCCAGGACCTCTCAGTCTCGCACGCGAGCACTTAACTACTAGACCACTGAAACGGCATCTGATGGTGTTAATGTCTAACTTCAACCAATCCACTAAATTGAGCAACCATTCACCAATGTCTTCAGTGATTTGATATCTCCCAACAGACCTGGTTTAACTCCACTGGTTACTGATTCTTGTAGTGCCGCGATTCGTTAATCGTTCGTTTTGATAACCGATATAATTCTAATCTTAACGGCGCGTAAAATCAGAAGACAAAGGATAGCAGCAACTACAGTTTATTGTCGAATAACTCAGGTCAGAAAGTTAGCAACACCTGAGCGAATAATAACGAGCGAGTGAACAGGCGAATAAGCGAAGGAAGCGAACGAGGCGGAAATGACATGCAGTGGAGATGGCTGGGAAGCCAACTCGAGAGCGAGACGAAAGATGATGCGTATTGAAGATGGCTGGGAAGCCAACTCGATTTAAGCAAGCGTTAATCAACATTTATAGTCGGACAAAAATGAGTGACAGACATATGATGAATAAGATACGAAGTGTACACATATATGCTCATGTAAAAGTATAGCCAAGGTTAATAAGCGAATAATGAACAAGATCAAAATATGACTCATGACAGGCGAATTGGCTTGGCCAGTAGCTAGGATAAAGTATATGGGCTTAACAAATAAACTGATACTACATTCTCACTAGGACTCCAGGAAATACCTCATGGAGCCAGTCTCAGGTCTGTTGTGAGATATCAACTCACTGAAGACATTGGTGAATGGTTTCTCAATTTCGTGGATTGGTCGAAGTTGGACATTAACACCGTTGGATGCCGGCAAGCTCAGTGGTTTATCGGTTAAGTGCTCTGGCGCGAGACTGGTGGGTCCTGGGTTCGAATCTCGTGAGACGGGATCATGGGTGCGCACTGCTGAGGAGTCCCATAATACAACGAATCGGCCGTCCAGTTATTCCAGGTTTTCCATGGTTGTCTAGCTTCAACTGACTCATGATTTCAACTATATAAATCTTATTATTAGATAATGGCAATGTGAAGTATACTTTTGAGCTTGAACTCTTTCGACATATTAATGGCATGACATTAGATAACCCTTTAGAATCACTGTTAGTTGATGTATTTATGGTATTTGTTGAAAGTTTACTTGGAGACTCAATTTAAGAGATATGCGATATGTGGATGGAATCATAATCATAAGTGACAAACATAAAAATAAGAACGGCTGGTTAAACGAATTCAACATAATTCGAAAGTATGTTTGCCTTCTATATGAACAAAAGATGAATAATTAACTTACTTTGTAGGGCTCACTAATTTGTAGAAAAGATGATGGTTCTATCAAACTTTTGGTATGTAAAAAGTCGAAATGAATAGGCCAATATCTCAGTTTTCATAATCGCTAGCCATTTCAGTACAAACGTAGGTTAATAAAGAGACAATCGTATGTTCACTAGTGATACAATTGAGGGAAAAATAAAGCTCTTAATTGAAGCATTTATGAAAAATGTTTATTCATTAAAGTTCATGAACCGATGGGAAGGTAGCAATATGACGATACCTACTAAACTATTGGCACCCAAAAACGTTTTTATATCACCCTGTAATTTAGAGGTAACTCAAATAGCCTTAAGCTGAAACGTAGACTTAAATTAGCGATAAATGTTTAATCAAAAACTCAGGCACTATGTAGGCACTTGTGTCACATCCTACTGTGTCTACCAGTTTATATGTTATATGCGGAAATACATACATAAGGAGGAGAAATTGTGATCTGAAAGTAAGGGTGCCTGGACACATACCTAGGTAGCTACATAAATGAACGAATTTCAATAGTCAAATAAAAGCATTGAATAGACAAACATATTCTATTGTGAAACATTTGGTTCTGACAGGTTACTGTATAGACATCAAATTAGACCTTTAAGTACTGTAAAAGTGTTCAGGGGTGCATACTGAGGTTTGTTGAAGCCTTTTCCATAAAAAACATTTAAGTTCCCTCTATGTGTTCAAAAATAATTTTTTCCATCCTGAGCCTACCTTAGTTGTATTGATTTATTGTCCAACATGACAAGATTCACATTGTTTTCTTCATTATCCTCGTTTCCTCTTACTTTCTGATTTGTCTGGAGATGAAACCGCTAATATGTAGTATATAGATCTGTTAGCCTTCATTTTCTTATTGGATTATTTAAAATCCCGAAGTTCACTTTTCAGTTCCTTTCTATTCTCTTCATTAGCTGGACCAGGTGATGAATATACTGATTATGTGGCAACACGATGGTATAGAGCACCAGAATTACTCGTTGGTGATACACAATATGGTACACCAGTAGATATATGGGCTATTGGATGTGTTGTTGCTGAAATGTTGACTTCTCTACCACTATGGCCTGGTCGATCAGATTTAGATCAATTGCACTTGATTACACAAACATTGGGTAAGTAGTAGATTATATTATGGGTCATTTTTGTGTATACTATTGATTTATTGGATCTATATGTAAGCGGTTGATATTGTTTTCTCCTAAGGTTTGGGGAAGAAAATAATTAGTTTGTAATCAGTGAAAAAAAAGACAAACCTCACCAGTAATATTCACCATCGGTTACATGATACCTTAAAAGTTTATTATATTTGAAGATGTTGCTCCGTGAATTTAAAAGTAATGATTTCAATGTATTATAATTACCGTGAGAATTAAAGTTTTGAGTTGGATCTCATTTTTGAATTGTAAGTATACATAGCTGAATTGTCTTAAACTGTCCACTGAGCCCCAGTTTTTATCAGTTTTCCAAATGACCCCACTTCATGATTTAATCTAACTTAAAAATGAACTAGTCTTCACAGAATGCTTATCTTTATTGTTGTGACACATGATGCCTGAGAGGTGATACTATACACGAGCCCAGCTATCTGAGAAAAAAGACAGAATGGGAAGAAAGTTTATTTTGCTAAACTTAACAACATGCACATGCACCCATTCATATATTAAAATCGGTATGTCAATCTCTAAGGAAATTAAACCATCATTACTTTACATATATATATATATATATATATATATATATATCGGGAAGAAAGCCATTTCTAGGCCGATTATATGCATTTATCATTTGGCCGATTTCTAAATGACCCAATGTATTACCTTTCCTTTTTGAAAAAAATTAGTCTATTATTCGAATTTAACTAGTGTTGAGATGAGTGTACAATACTGTTATAAACGGTAGGATACTTGTTATAATTCTAGGGTTTCTTGTTATAATAGTCCTTTCACTTTTTACACGTATATGGGACATTAATTTACCTTAGACGAATATCTACACTAGATTCCCACCCAGTGTCCATTCTACAGGACTTCAACACACAACTCAGATCAAGAACACAAGGTTAGCCTGACTATAACGTCAATATATTTCCACACACCCAAAATCCGACACAATCCAATAACAAGGAACAGTTAATCAATAATAATCGGGATAGGGGTCTCTATAACACATATAACACCTGTCACACTATCTACATGCCTGACTCAGTAAAACAACCAATCATTATCATTCTCGCCTACACATCAAATACTCTTCATCAATGAATGCACAAATTAATTGAAAGGAACTTAATCATTTTTTTCATCATATATTTTTGTGTTTATATAGGCGATTTGGTACCACGTCACAGAGAAATTTTTGAGAAAAATTGTTTTTTTAAAGGTTATAAATTAATTGTTCCCGAAAATCGAGTAAGTGTCATAGTTACATGATTTCTTTGATTAATTTGAAAAGTATTTTCATAGTTGAAATCATGAGTCAGTTGAAGTTAGACCACCATGGAAAACCTGGAATAACTGGACGGCCGATTCGTTGTATTACGGGACTCCTCAGCAGTGCGCATTTGTGACCCTGCAATCGCGAGACTGGAACACAGGACCTATCAGTCTCGAGCCAGAGCACTTAACCGATAGACCACTGAGCTTGCCGGCATCCAACGGTGTTAATGTCTGACTTTAACTAATCCACGATTTTGAGCAACCGTTCACCAGAAAGAATAATAATGATCCATTTTTATGTAGAGATGGATGGTTGCTAGCAGTGGGATCCAGGATGCGCGTTTCGTCCTATTTGGTACTTGTCAGCTGGATGTACCTGCTGATCAATCGCAGTCCTAAACATCAATAGGAAGATTCAAATAAATAATACAAAATGAATGGATCTATTTTGTTCTGTTTCTAGGCTTTCATTAACCACATACAACTCATAATATTTATTTGAAAAAAAAGCTATAGAATAAGTTAAAAATACTTACCTAAGTGATTTCTGTTACAAGTTAATGTGAACACAAATTAGCTTTGTACAGAAAAGATATTAAATAAAATCTCAGAAGTTATCTTGACTGTATTTGAATCTATATGGGCTGGTGTTATGTCAAGCCTACATAGGTTATACAAGCCTCTGGACAGACCAATCTATTGATTCCTCTCAAGCCACATTTTTACCCTGTCACCTATTCGATTATTAATCCTGAATTTTCTATATGATCGTACGTGTGCTAACTACTTACCCTACTTATTATGTATCTGTGACTTATTTTTTGTTCGACTACAAATATTGATTCAGTCTTAGGTAAATTGAGTTGGATAAGACGCTTTCTCGTTTCAATCTCTCGTCTTCGCTTTCTTCTCTTCGTTTCTTTGATCGTTTGCTTGGATTAACGATTGTACGAAATATACATATTCTAAATTCCATTCTCTTAGTTGACTTATTTAATTCCGTTATTCACTAACATGATCTAAGTTGATAATTGTATACGAGGATTGACAACATGTATATTTTGATAACAATCAGAAACAGTGATAACTGGAGTTAGATACCGGGTAACAAAAAATCATTATTACATTCAAATGAATTACCAATCAAGTTAATTTCTACAACGCATTTTCAATAAAATTTATAATTTTGATATTTTTAAAAGAAAAGTTATATGCTTTTGTTGATGAGATGCTAAGGGGAAAAAAGGAATTCTAACGTTTGTTCTTATTCTTTACTGATTGAATATATGTACATAATTTATTGCCCCCGAATGCCCTCGTACGGACGAGAGTGGGGAGAGTCCTCTCTCCCTATCCAAATGCTCTCACATGGCCATGCGTATATAGCCTCTGACAGGGAAGTCCTACTCACTGACTTCTCGTGACAGGAGTGTTGTTTACGAAATTGAGAGGACGAAAAGAGAATGTCCGGCGGTTTAACCAGGTTGCTGGACACGGCGAGTCCACCTAAGGGAGTCGGAAAACCCTTATTCCAAACCAATGGGGCACCGGGCTTCAGGATCCTGAGGGAACAAATGGCGTATGAATCAACCGTTGGTCACCGGCTACCATGGGACTGCATCTTCTCACGATGCTCCACTGCCTTGTGGATCAGACCTCTAGGTCAAAGGTTCCGGGTGTGGCCCCCTAAGAAGACCACCTGCTTCAGTTTGGGCACCTGGGTTATATCACAGCCCTCACATAAATCAAATGAGATTTGTGCGACGCATATTTATCTGGTGCCCCTTTGTACCAATATTTATGTGTTGAAATAAATAAAAAAGCATAATTTATTTGACCATTAAAGTAGGAATGTAATACAATGTAAATATTTGAATAGATTTGTTATCTTAGCCACATTTATGTCTAGTGAATGCTTAACTAGTTTGTACTTCGTACTAAAAACATGAATCCAATGATGCCTAATGAAAACTAAGAAGATGTTATATCTTGTGGCCAAGTGGATGCCCAGTTAATGTATGAAGTGATAAGACCGCCAATCAGAGAGCAGCAAATTATCAATTGGAGCAGTGACACACGAAACCCGTACGAGCAGTCTACAGTACGTATCGGTCCTGCTTTCTGCCCAACCCAGCCAGTTAAGTCCAGAACACCAATAACAGCCTCTGTGGTATGAATCGTTGTATTTCAAACATTCTGAGTTTATATACCAAACAGACTGACCACATCGTACCAATAAAATAGAAAATAACATTTGTACAAGAGTTAGCCAAATGTGGCTGTGAATAGGGGAAGCAGTAATTAATAGACTGGGTATAATTCACGAGTGGTAAATCGTACAATAATAGTCCAAGGGTCAAAATAAAGCTCACAATGAAAGGAACATGAATATGAGTAGTTTAATTATTTAGCAAATATACGATAAGAATTATATGCATAATATTGGTCCATAAATGGATCCCAAAGTTACCATTTCACTATTGTTATCGGGATATAACAGAAGAAAAAACAACTGATAGTTGGTATTAGTCACAAATATCTGCATGATATTAATATTACTTGGTTAAATAGTTGAACTGACACATGTATAAGGTATACATTGAAATGTATTCTACTATGCCCATTCTTATTCATTTGTAAATCAGCTACATTTGAGTCAAATAAAATGGATCATTTAGAAGTTGTATCCCCAAATTCGTATTATATTAAGATGTAATAGTAAATTTATACTTATATTCTATCATATTTTCAGATTGATGGTTATATTCTATTTCTTAATCCGTTGTTTGTTTTTTATTTCCATAGAAAGATTTGAGTGAGAAATTCACTTCGTTACAACCGCCAATTACTTCGAAAGAATTAAATTTTTTACAGGTAGGATAATAGGTTATTATTATGTTTATGATAGTTATGACTGATACGATATGAAAGTGTTATAATTATTTTCATAGTTGAAAGCGTGAGTCAGTTGAAGCTAGACCACCATGGAAAACCTGGAAGCACTAGACGGCCGTTTCGTTCTATTGTGGGACTCCTCAGCAGTGCGCATCCACGATCCCACCTCGCGAGATTCGAACCCAGGACCTATCAGTCTCCCGCGCGAGCGAACTGCTGAGGAGTCCCACAATAGGACGAAACGGCCGTCTAGTGCTTCCAAGTTTTTCATGGTGGTCTAGCTTCAATTGACTCACGCTTTCAACTATGAAAATACTAAATCTCCACAAAAAACCTCTTCTGATAATTATAATTATTTACTGAAGAAAATAACCTCCCCCCTTCAAATAATTTTTATTTTGACTGAATTCAATCGGATGAAAATGGAGTATACCAGTTATAGACTGATTTGTGAATTTAAGAGCAAGCAACATCTGCCTTGTATTAAAGAATGATATTACATGACGTGGTTCAGTAAACTGTAATAAATGCTTGAACCTTATATATATTTATATGTAGAAGTCAGTGGATGCTAATTTTCATTGAGCCGATATTCCCAATCTGCAATTATGTACAACAGTGTGCATACGCAAACTAATAGACAAGAGAGAGAGAGAGTTAATCCTGTTGGAAGAATAATAACTGAATGGGGATTTGTGGAGATTGTAATAATTTTAATAGTTGAAATAGTGCGTCGATCTAAGCTAGACCACCACTGAAAATCCTATGCTATGAATTCTAATCCTAAATACTGAGTCTGAATCTTAATCATGACATCATAAATCTGTCATTGATATTTCCAGTATTCTTATTGGTTGAATAGGTTAACAGCTTGTTATTTTAGTTCACAGATCTCAAGCTCATCCTTCAAGTTCAGCTTTGCCAAATAATTCAATGATCTGCCTACTGAAGGTGTCAGTCTACACATCCTTGTCTAAGTCAGAAGAACAACTGTATACATGCCTATGATTTTTATGCATAATAGTTTCGTTTAGTGATTAAACGTTCTCTCACATTTCAGTCTTCTAATTTACATAGTAGATTGAGTATCTCGTGGTCGGAAAACTTCAAGTCATTCAGTTCTTGCTATTAAATGTTAGTTCCATAACTATTCAATTATTTATTTTCATTAAATTTAGAGCTGTTTAAGCATGGATCCTACAGAACGACTTAATAGTGAGTCATTATTAAAACATCCATACATGGAAATGCACGGAAGACACCCACAATATTATCATGGTGAATTAAAACAAGTATATAGTTCATGTGGAGATGGTTATAATAATCATGGAATGAAAAAAAAATCTGAACGTAATTTCCCTCAAAATTCACAAAATAAACCAGTTATGATTAATCAAATTAGTACCGGGACAATGATTCCAAGACGTAAATATCAACAACAGCAAATTCCACAACAGTCTATTGATCGAAATCAAACAACTGGTACACCACAAAATGAGTCCAGTTCAATTTCACCGACATTTTTCCCTCCAACTAGTAGTATTACACCAAGTTTTAATGCTGGTCGAACAAATTGGTTTGTTCCAGGAATTGTTGGTCAAAGTCTATATAATGTATGTACAAGTAATCAGTTAAAAGAATTATTTATCAAAATGTATTATTATTATTGTACTTTAGTAAACTTTTACACAGATTAGTTTTAACAGCTACTTAAATGAATCAGATGTAAAATGAACCTTTGAAGTTAGATCTATCAAAAAACTTTACATTATTACGAATTGAATTTCTCCAGATAATCATTGGTTTTGATGTAACAAGCCCAGAAGTTCCTGCCTGTTTGATCTTTGATGCAATCGTCAGTTCGAAGTGCTGAATATTGTATAACGAGTGGAAATATCTATTCAGAAATTGTTTAACTAAAATCAGCTCGTGAAGTAAGCTACAACAATCTCATAACCAAAATAATTAGCAGTTATAAATCTCGATTAGAGTCAGTCAGTCACAACATAGAACTTCGTACGTACGTACATCATTTCGAGTTGTCACACCATATTAGCACAGAGATGCAGTTGCCGATTCAAATCCTATAGTGGTAGAAGTAGTAAGAGTATAAGCAGTAATCAGAAAGATTAGGGTTCGAAGATGTTATTGAAGGAGTATAATCCAGTGAAATAAATTTGGAGAGAAAAAAAGATAGAGACATGAAGAATTCAGAAGATTAGAATTTGGTAGAACACAAAGAGTGGATGCACCTTCGCTATTGCAAACGATTTTGAGCCATGTCATTCAAGGTCTCTAACCATCGATTGCTATCATCTCCCTCGGATCCCAACCAGGTAGTCTGCACCTACCAACATGGCTCAGTCCAATTGTCAGTGACTTCACGGATTTGTGCCGATTAGTGTAGTTCCCCCCAAAAAAGGCAGATGGGAAAAATAGTTGGTTATCAATCATTATAACGTAACACTATTCCCCTAAAGGCTTGTATAGAATAAAGCTTGTGATAGGATATTGTCTCCTAATTGTTCAATTTTGTCTTTGATGTATTTACATTAATAAGTATAAAGCCTTTGAAAATTCACCGGAAATATCAGTAAATAAATTATTCTTCTACCACTCAATATCTACTTGCTGTCAATTTCATAAGACTAAGTGTATGGTATAGTTAATAAATTTATATTCGAACTCTTCAGTTAAGCATATGACCAATTCACACATTCAATTGTCCTCACTCGTGGTTCTTGTCACTACCACATGAATGATCTTATATGGAGGTATTTTTCGAGATTAAAATCGGAAAATTGCTATTACGTCTCTCAAAAAAAGCCAGTAAACATTTCCAAAATCCTTTTCTACTCTTACCCTTCATTTCCAGTCTAGTTGATCTTTTATTTTTATGTATGATTTTTCTTAACAAGTATATGTGTGATCAGATTGTTCGAAATGTATTGCGCTAATATATCACATAGTTCTGATAATCTTCATCTTCATATTACACTATCGCAATTTATCAAAGGGACTAATTGCTTTACATTCCTTTTGTTGAGAAATACTTTTGATTCATACAGACTCTTTGCTAATTGGTGAAAGTTAGCTTTAAAATAGCTCACTTATGTTAAGAATTTTTCAAAATTTTCCCTATATCATACTTTTAGTGAGATATATAAATGATCCAACGAACAAGTCACCCCCCCAGCTGTAATAGTTTTCTGGACATTCTTTAAAACATATTAGTCCTAATGTATCATGAAACTATGCTCGATAAAATCTCTAATTCATTAACCTTTTTCAATGTTCTTTATTTACACATTTATCTTTTTTATCAAATCATCGTTGTAGCCATCGCAAATAGGATTACCTGCTCTGCCAACCAATCCACATTTACAACCAATCCCAGTAACGACTACCTCTACAACATCAAACAATAATCCTCAATCAATGATGATGGTAACAGGTAATCAAAAATCTAATTTAGGATGGAAATATACTAAATCAAATCAAATGATTATAACATCAACAAACAATAACAATTCAATCCCATATTTCCCAAATCCGGACAGTAATAATAACAATAATAATAATATAGACAATGGGTATAATTCTAACGATACAAACGTTACAAACAATACACTTCAATCAAATTTAACTGGATTACACCTACCGAATATATAAAATAAAAAACAGCGTCTTTTCCTCTACACTTTACCTCTCCTTCTCTCTCTCTCTCAAACACAAATCTAGTGTAAATGTGTCCACATATGGTTAGTAGTAGTAATTAGTGAATTATCTAACTACGTTGAATCACTGAAGTTTTCATTTCCCTCTTTCTATATTATCTTACAATCTAAACCCTTATCAAAGATTATCCTTCCTATTGATTATATTGAAAGAAATTGTATATAAACTTAAACAAATAATAATTATTTATAATTATCTCTTTAATAAAATCACTTTCATACAGATCTGTGTTTTGTTTTAATGATTGTCATAAATTTTGTAGATATGATATATTGGTTATGGGATAAAAATCTATGCAGAATTAAAACAGAGTTCTGAAGCACATTGATCTATTCATGTAGTTATAGGGAATCGTCAGAAAAAAAGACTCATGAAAACTATTCCGAGTCATCAGATATCAATACAGTACACGATGTTAAATCATCTAGGCTAGAGGGTATATTACAATTCGTTGATTAATAGAATTTAATTGGTACTAAGGATTGAACAAATATAATACTAATTGAATTTTAAATGGTTCGGATTATCCAGTGGCTTGTATTTTTGACTGGATTTTGACCAATCCAAACCATTTTTAACTAAATTAAATCTCATACCTGTTGCATAAGTGAAGGACTATCTGGATTTAAAAGGATAACGCGATGATGGTTTGAAGCGAACAATACTCGTTTCGAGTTCTACAGTGAACAACGACTCTGGAATGCATATTCATATGACTGACGAGTCCCAAGTGGGATGAGACACGTGTTTTGCATTTCGCTGTCAGCCATATTTTATGTAGTCTGTATCAAACATCATGTGAGTCACAGCTCTGTGATTAAACATTTGTATACACTGATCAGTCATTCATTCTTTTATATCCAAGCGTTTAACAACGTAGGTATATTCCATATGTGATACATATCCGTGAATTTGTAAAGCATCTCCTTCCCAATTTTCAATATGGATGGAATATCTAGCATTTTTTTTATTCATTTATCTAGTGAATACTGAATAAAAGAGCGTAATTTCCACTGAGGATTTCAGTTTCAACTCCGTCTTTCACTTAGTTTGTATTTTTCATCCTGCTTTTTAGAATGTGTCAGAGTAATATGTTCACAGAAGACATATATAGATATTTTTAGATGATTGAAATGAAGTTCCCATTGTAAATTACACTTTTATATGCATCAGAAAACACTAAATGAACGGAAAACTGCTCGTAAATGTTAGATATTTAACTTTTATTGAACAAATGGCGTATGAATCAATCGTTGGTCACCAGCTACCATATGACTGCATCTCCTCACGATGCTCCACTGCCTTGTGGATCAGACCTTTAGGTCAAAGGCTCCGAGTGTGCCCCCCTAAGAAGACCACCTGCTTTAGTTTGGACACCTGGGTTATATCACAGCCCTCACATAAATCAAATGAGATTTATGCGGCGCATATGTATCTGGTGCTTCCTTGTACCAATATTTATGTGTTTAAATAAATAAATAATAAAATCACATATCTCTTACATCTATATATGTACATATACGGTTTTCTATGGATATCTTTTGTCGTTGCTTAATTCATCAGAAAAGACAACCACCCAAATAATTATGATTCACTCTATCTTTTAAGTCTGATAATTTTTTGCCCAAATTACATACTACTTTTGTAAAAGATGAGTATTTTATGGTTTGTGTCATAAATTTATTCGTTTGTAAGCCTTCACATTGATTTATTCCTATCATAATTCATAGTAGAACTGAAAATCAGTTATAAACACAGATGGTCTTTCTTCACAAGATGATAAATACTATTAAATAATACCTAATTCTTACATAAATGTGACCTGAATGACAATGTACACATATATAAAGAAGCGATGGTGAGTATGAATTCGAATAACATAAAATATGGGAAACATTAAGTCCCAATCGAAGTCAACTAACACAGAACCTGACACAGGTATGTATTAGTCAAAGTTGTCACAGTTTACTACTTCACAGTAGAGAACAGAATCATTAAGATTAGACCAAAAGAATAGAAATGTTATAACGTCGGTTTTGTCTGACCAAGTGAAACCCTTCAACTCAGTTATCCAACTAACGATAAAGAACCCAGTCTAACAAGAGCAAATGTATCTCATAAAAAAATATAAAGCGATGAAGATATGCATTACGCCATAAACATGCAACATAATAGATATGTATGCCTGTATTCATTGATCAATCACTCCTTACTTTCGCCAGACACATGAAGAAAACAATACCGAGTTAAACAGGAAGCTAAACTTGGCAAGTATATACTGTGATAAGGAATAAATGAGATGGTAGCATACAAAGTCAGGAACAAAAAAGCCATAGATTTAGAGGAAGATAGTGAATGAATACAATTGCACTATTGAGGCCAACTTTGTACCAAATTTTTCAATATCTTCAACCGTAGGTTGAAGCGACGAAAATTGTCGAATTGTTTTCTCCAGTGAGGATCTCATTCGGAGAATTTTCAGATATAAACTGCCACTTCGGATCTCCACAGTGTTCATTCATCAGTTTATTTGTCTTTATGAAGCAGACTATATTGGTCATACACATAGTGAACTTTTAAAGCAAATATCCGGGCATTAACCAGTAAGACCATCCAAAACGGGGATGCAAATATATCAACAGCTCAATTCTGAAAAAGATGATCGATTCTAATCACATGACACCACGAAAATCATTTTCCAATGTATTCTGAAAAACTAATAAAAGATTCGGATGAGGAATCTGTGCACACTAGTAGCTAAACTAATTACCCAGTTAAGACCCCATCTCTGTGTGCAAAAATTATGTTCAAACCTTGATTCTCACATAGTCTTAGGACCCCTTAAAATTTTACAAACTGTAAGTACAAATCATCACCAGAGCCGGTGACCGACGATTGGTTCATACGCCATTTGTCCCCTCAGGATACTGGAGTCCATGTGCATCATTGGTTTGGAATCAGGGTTTTCCAACTCCCCTAGGTGGACTTTCCGTGTCGACCAACCTGGTTAAAGCGCCGGACATTCTCTTTTCGTCCTCTCAATTTCGTAAACAACACCCCCGCCACGAGAAGGCAGTGAGGACTTTTCTGGCAGTAGTTGTATGTACGTGGCCATGTGAGAGCATTTCGAGAGGGAGAGCGGACTCTCCCCACTCTCGGCCGTACCAGGGCATTTGGGGGCTTCCCATATGTGAAAATCAGCATGCAAATGAGTGTATTTCGGTTTAATGAGGTCGCTTGTGGGCAATCTTCATTTTCATCATTCTTACTTCTCGTCGTACGAATTACAGAGTTCAAGTATAAGCAGCACGCTTGTAGACACAACAGGGTTGACGCGACTATAACATACACACCTGTTAGTATGAATGTAACCCGACCACTAGGTATTAAATGAAGTTGCACTACCTCATCGATAGTCCAGAAAACGTGGTTCCGATGACTACGGAACAAGGATAACAAAGTAGTTTGATAGGATGGTAAATTATCTCAACTAATCAATAAAGGGTAAGGACTAAAATGAGTTCTTCTATTGTGGAGGAGTTCGGTGAGGAGAGATAGTGATTTGAATAATTGCATGACTAGACGCCACCAAATACTGTGTACTGTCAGCTGATCAAATATTTGTTTCTTCGTTCAATTATATATTAGTCGTACATCATACGTGGGCTGATGTAGAATTGTTACAAAAGAGGATCGACTATACGTAATTGGCAAGGTTTCAAACCCAGTGATAGTTTTTAGAATGAAACTAATCAGAATAGTGCAACTTCTTATGAAACCCAGTATCACAGACGGACACAACCAGTGACTTCTACTTATTCATGACTCGGTAGAACTAGGCAGTCTATCTTTATTTCGTAGACTCACTACCTGGAGGCTGGAGAGGGACCATTACCTTGCTACATTGAGTGCTTGTTGTAAGGGCTTTCACATACATTATACCACTATTTTACTGGCTTCACCAACTTTGAGCTGTAAAGCTCTGTTCGATAGTTTATCGTTTCATGTTTATATCAAAGAGATAGGGTCCGTTTAGAATTTTGACAGATTTATTATTACTCAATAGCAGATCACAGAAAAATTTTTCTCCTCTTTGAAGGTCCCTTCAAAGTAAATAATTTTAGCTCTACGAACTAAATTTTGATTATATTGCAGTCAAACAAAGCTTTAAAAATGCGGATATTGGCTTAGTACAGTTAGTTTATAATCAACACTTCTCTCCACTGTCGTATCAGGTCCTTGTGTCGATAAGACGCCTAAAAAAGTACAGAGACGCAATTTTTTCTAATTGGGAAACTGGTTTTGTATAGCATCTTACAAACGGTAATAAACTTCTTAGACACAATCAAGCGTTTACTCAGAGTAATTCAAGATATCCCCTACCGATGTTCAACTTCAAAAGGATTAGAAAAATGCTATCGTTAATTCAATTTCTTAAATAGTCACATTTTATTTAGCAAAATGAATTCATGGAGAAAAAAATGTACTTCTAGGCATTTTGTGCCATAATACATAAGCTTAATCTGTAAAATAACTAAGGGTTATTTAAAAAACGATTGAATAGTAAACAGTAACTAAGTGAATACATAATTTTTTTAAAATAACAAAATAAAAAGATGATGTTAGCGACATATCAAAATTTAGTGAAATAAAACTGTATTTGCCAAACGTAACATCCATACAAGATAAGGCAATGGAATACGATCACAACCTTTAAATCGAATTTGTTTATTGTCCATAGTGATTGGCATTAATGGTAAAAGATCGTAATCTGTCTGTAATGTCGTTGAAGCTTTATTGAATAATGATTCAGTTTTCTGTGGATCAGCTGTAGTAGGAGAAGTAGTAGTAGTGGAAGAAGAAGTGACCTTGGCGAATTCACAACTTAAATAAGTACAAATAGTAAATGGACTGATGGAATCAATTAAATGAAATCCTTTAATCCGTTCTACTGGAATAAATGAAGAATACGATCGTCGACCAGTAAAGTAACGACTTGATGTTTGTAAACCATATCCAGATATGAGTAGAAGAGATTCTGCAAAAATAGGAAAGAAAAATCAACCAGTAGAATAATATGTAGTGATCTTCTAGCGTCATTTACAATTGGATTTACAAGCTTACATGTACTTACTGTGGTAAGTATATGGGAGTGATAGAAAGAAGTGCTCCTACTAGGTTTTCTGAACACATTTTTATAAACCTTTGTCTGAAAAGCAGTAGGCTCTTCACAAGCACATTCGCCAAGCCCCTGATAGGTAAAGTGGACAAATAGTCGATATTAGTCACGTATTCAAAATAATTAACAAACAACCAACATCAATTTTATCGTTAGACAGAGGTAATCACTATCGAACGTTCTAGATTGAACTTATGTGTACTGAAGAAAAGCGTGGTAAGTCTTTCTGTTATAGTTGTCATCAAATAAACTTTTTATCTTTTACGTAATCCCATTAACGCTTAACATACAAATGTGATTTCGATTCCAATCATGTCGACTAATTACGTAATTATTCATTATTTTCATTATAAATATGAGATCCATTTGTCTATTATTATTAATAATAATTGTAAACCAATCTTCTATACCCTAAGTTACTGTCTTCTCAATATGTAAACATGCATTAATCTCAACTAAGGTTAGTCAAAGATTTTTAGTTCTGTTTATCTTATGATTTCTAGTCTTTTTTCGAACATCTATCTGAACTTCACTAACTAAAGTATGTTTATCATTATATTACTCTTTGTAATTTCAAGTTGATCGCGGCTGATAAGGAGTCGTGAGACAAAATTAATTCATTCTATTCTGAAAAATTTGTTTGCGGACTGTATCAACAATAGTGTAATAGTAGTTTTAAGAGTGGCCACACTTAATAGCCCGAATAGCTCAATGGTGTAGCATACACTGTGTCACTGAGTGAAAGAAGTTTAAATTCCACTGGAAGCATCAATTTTTTCAAGACTGCAGATATACCTTGCTGATGAATCCAAAGTAGCACCAAACCTAGAGTTCATTACTTATTGTCGATTGCTTTGAACTAACTAACAAAATACATTGTAATGTAACATCTGCTGAATATATTCCCTAACGGAACACATGTAGTTTAAAAAAATTATCAGACAAGTTGAAATTTATGGTTGGAACTACTTACCTTCAGTAACGGTATTACGTAAATGCATATAAATGAAAATAACGGCAGAGAAAAACAATGTTAACTGGACAAAGTACGACTGAAAACAAAGAGGAAAAATGTATGAATATGAATGACGCCAACGAAAGAAATTAAAGCGAATAAACTTAATGAAAATAAGACCATTTGCGAAGTGCTTAGAAAACTGAGATGCTGTGGTCGTCTACTGATACATAAACGGAAACTGACAGAGTCAATTTAACGATACTTGTAAATATCGTTTCGATATGACGAGCAAAAATTACGTCTATAGATTAGAACTTGACTGACTGAATAATGAGTGATGTACAAATTGATTTCCTGCTATTGCTTATGATATTCAATCATATTTGTGTCAAAATTTTATATAAAAGTATGTCATTTTATCAAAATAAAAAGTCTATTCTTCTGGTTATTGATCTTGTTATTAAAACTCAGTTCCTTCGGCGGATTTGAGTCAATTAGTTTGATCTCATGAGCAAACGTCACTAGATCACACTTCGTATCGTTGCGTAACATCTATCGAGACCAGCAATCTACTCATTAATTTTAGCAACCAAAAAAACTGTTCATCAAATCATTAAAACTCTATTTTGTAAAAAATTTAAACTAAGTATTATGATCATATTAAAACAAGCACTTTTTTCTATTAATTAACACCAACCTTTTATCAAGAATTTCCAAATGTATCATGGAGTAGGAATATTGAGTAAAGTGAGTACAATTACGTTAATTTAAGCCCAATTGAACAACGGAGCACCTTTTTTGAACATAGTCATCGGCTGCTAATGAGTTCTAACGATATGTAAAAAATACCCGGTTAAGACCCGTGCAATACTTGTGACCAATGGTGGGATACGTTGGGTGAAATGACCTAAAATCGGTTGCATCTCTGATCTCACATATCCCCTTCTAATCACCTTCATCGTGCTTAGCTTTTCATCTAACCTGAAATTATTATCCATCCTTTGGTCTTTATTCTTAATAATTTCCTTTCTGAAATGATAAGGAAGACTTACAACTCAGGTAGACGCTATCAGTGGTGTTATATTATCTGAGCTAGAAGGTTTAGTTACGGAGCTTTCATTGTTATTCCGAACAACTTCAGTACCTTCTAGTTATCCCATCATCATTTACAGAATAAATCGAAATAAGCTCGATAAATTTTACATTTGAAAAACTGGGTGCCCAATTCACTTACGCATACATGGACATAGATTAGCAATGAGGTGACAAGATGTTATCATTAATATTAATTCGTGTAGACAGTCATAGTTGTAAATTTGATTAGAGAAACGTCGACTACCAGAGAATTTCTAGAAGACTCCCTTTTACATGAAGTAGGTGCTGAAAATATTCAAAATGATAATGAAAGCTCCGTAACTAAACCATCTAGCTCAGAGAACACAACACCATCAAAGTGTCCTGATGAGGGATGTAGGGACTTGGAAAGACATACATCCGTATCAAATGTTATGTTTATAACTCAGACGAAAATATTTACATATATAAATGTAAATGGAGTTCTAGTGAGAAGCAGTAACCGGTGGAGTTCAACCAGGTCTGTTGTGAGATAGGAACTCACTGATGACATTGGTGAATGGTTGCTCAATTTCGTGAATCAGTTGAAGTTAGAAATTAACACCGTTGGATGCCAGCTCAGTGGTCTATCGGTTAAGGGCTTGGGCTCGAAACTGGTAGGTCCTGGGTTCGAATCCCGCGAGAGTGGGTTCGTGGACGCGCACTGCTGAGGAGTCCCATAATAGGACGAAACGGCCGTCCAGTGCTTCCAGGTTTTCCATGGTAGTCTAGCTTCAATTGACTCATGATCTCAACTCTATAAAAATATATAAATGTATATAAAAAGTGCTTACCTCTGCAATAAAACCGACTGAACAACAAACTAACATCCAAAGTACTGTCATGATGAACCAAAACGATAAGGATATGTTTCTGCTGTGTCTAACTTCAATCCATGCAGGGACTGACTCGAGTGACGACAGCAATCTGGGATCCTGATTTATATTTACAATTACTGGGTAAGAAGTTAGACAACTTATGAGACTACTTTTATCCGGAAATCGGTAGATCAAGTTACAGCCACAAGGAAGACGGAACAACAGAGAAAGGTCATCAATGATCTTTTGGGAGGGGTGAAAGGAATGAAACACGGGAAACATCTGAAAGACAATTGAGAATAAATCAATGATAAGTGGCTAGAATTTTTTAATTATACATACACGGAATACCAGAAATTTCACCCACATCAAAGTTGACGAAACGATGATAGGATGGTTAGTAGGGAACAATTTACGATAAAGTCATAATATCTTATATCCTTCAACCTAACCATGGAGAAATTTTAAGACACTGTGACTCATTACTTATGATTCGATAGGACATATAAGGACAGCATAGATCAGTTACTTCCACTGTTCTGTAACATGTAATAGATTTAGGGTATTGTGCCTCAAATTCATCATGACATTTGGAGCGGTATACACTGTTTAAGGCGTTTGGCTTTCAGTTACTAGGTCTACGATTCGAACCTTACCCATCCATCTCAGTTTGAGAAATTGGGCAGTACCATTAGCCTTAGCAATTAGAGTGAGACCCATACCCACGTACCTAGTAAATTGGTTAATTATTACTTTATATCACTACCCATAAGTTAAAATCTAACTTATTTATACAAAAGGTTTGTTAGATCTCTTTCTCTTTTTACCATAACCCTTAGGTTTAATAATATTTCGCTTGTAAACTTAAAAAAACATCCTTCAATTTCCCTTATCTAATTGGCATTACTACTAAAAAAGATGTTTTAACTTAGAAGTCTTGTTTATCATTGATGTTACTTGCCATTAACATTTGGACTCTGCGGTTAGTGACACTAAAGCCAGTTCTGTTTATTTTTATGTACTTGCTAAATTTTATCAACAGCCCCTCTTTGTGTAACTATTTACTTAGAACTATGTAATCGATGCCTGATTACAACCCACTAAGTAGATATTTTTATAAACAATTTGTCTAAAAACTTAGGTTAGTTTACTCTTAAAAAAATTGACTAGTAATAATGTATCATTACCAAATGTTCTTAATGGGTTTGATGAACAGAATAATGACTGATAGTTTATTGAAACTGCTATTAGGAATGGCTTTAAAACTAGAATGCGTTTGTAGGTTACTACTCTTCAACCACAGATGTATTTGAAGCTTTGCTCCCGCATGTTGGGACCATTCAGTGAACAATATAGTGGTTAAAAGTAAAGTATTAAGCGGAAATAACAAATTGGTTGAGAAAACTTTGAGCTTCTAATAACTGATGTGGTTGAGACATGTACTACACATGCTTAACTAACACCTATCTTAAGGTGTGATATTGGTTGACGTAGGAGTAAATTGAAAGAAACCTAGAGACAGCCAAAAGACATTATATTGGTCCATAAATTCATGAATTGTTGTTCTGTGCAGACTGTCTGGTTAGGGTTCAAGCAATAACTGAGACTAGTGGTTGGATACGTTAGGTGAAACGACTCAAAATTAGTCACGATGGAGCAAATCCATTCACTCTTCATCTCTACTTAGATCTTGAGATTTGAAGTTACCTCATACTTTTTAATCCGCCAAGTTCCTTTCTTTTTATTAAATTATATTGTCCATTTTTTCTACTACCACTGATACTGCTTTTACTTGTCACTTTGGTGCTTGTCTTGGTAATGCCATCTGGATGTGCTGATTTGATATGGCAACTTGAACCATTGCGCGTGTCAGGTTTTACATCGCTTACTACTGACTGACTAGGAATATATCAAGTATGAAGCAGTAGTACCTCATCAAGTGTAGAGATCTACACTGGGACAATTTGAAAAACTGATCAGTTACCACAAAAAAGGACTATCTACAGTTTTTATACCGTTAAATATTCTGGACCTCATCTGTAGTTCACTTTTCTGTGTTTAGAATTAATCTTCTAAATAATCAATATTGTTAACGGATTCGATTTGCTTTTCTAGATTTTGATTATTTAGTTTACAAGTACAACTGTTTCTTCACATATAGAAAAATGTAAGATTCATACGATACAGAACAACCAGAACAGATATAGTTAGAATATTTATTTATTAAAAGCTTAATGTAGATTCTTAAGCTTCAGAAACAAATACTTGGTGCGTTTATGTATAGCTCTTATTTGTGTTACTCTTCACATCGACTTCCAAAAGAAATATCCGAAAAACAAGTAAAACATAAGATTAAGAGCACGGGAAAGTACAATGTTTAATGTAGACAATATACAAAATTAATAAACCTGCCTCTTAGCAATCGAACTTTGAGTTATATCATTTGTTTAGTAACTATAGATTATGATCCTTCCGAGGACAACAGCTATAAAGATCACGTTTCGTCACAGAGCTCAATCCTCATTTATTTGGGCTTACAAAGATGACAACAGAGAAATGGGAATTTGATCGCTGACCGGACGAACAATTTTTTGAAGAATAGTTCATAAATTTTAGTGGCCAAATAAATGCGATGTTAACAGTAAATTCTCATTACGCAATAATTTTCCATTATCAGAGATGAAGGATGGAAAATTTAATTTTTCTTATTTTAACTAGTCAAGTCTACTAATCATTGTAGACGATTCAAGACGATGAGTCAATAAGGATCGTGATAAATCTAAATCCTATAGGAAATAAAAAAGGTAGAACGTTCGTTTGTTGAAATTATTTTCTAGGATCTAGAATGAAAAAGGATAAAAATATCAATGTGTTTATATTTCCCGTTATTAAAAAGGTTGGTATTTAAAGTCACTAAATGTCTACCAATCAGGAAAATTCGAATGTTTGGGTCTTCACGAGTTATTAATTGACAATCACCTGGTTGTAATACTTCTGTTTATAAGGTATCGTTTTCAAAGTAAATATTTTCATCAGACACTTCAAAAGTTGTACTAAGCGATCGCACTACTGTGAAGAATTTACACGTTTCTGCCAATTACAATAGCGTTGTTCAAAGACGAGTAAATAGACATATATATTGCTATATTGAGCTACTATCATTGGCGGCCTGTTTAAACATTTGGGTTACCTGTTCCTGTCATCTAGATATTTCAACAAGTTATCTAATTTCGTTTGTTTTAATACATCATTATGCCTATTAATCGCACAACCTATTCAGGTGCGTTTCTGAAAAGTGTAAGACCTTTCGCTGTAAAGGTTATAGAAGGCCTAATTAGAGATATCGTGGTTGCTGGCAATATGCAGCGAGAAGAATGTACATTATCCAGATGTCGATTGACTGGGCTGCTAACTTCTAACCGGCGATCACTCAATATTTATCGTCAGGAAGGACGAAGAAGTAAGAAACGGAAACTTGTTGAAGTACTTTGTGCTGAGAATTCCATATTGTACCAAAAATATAATATTGAATAAAGCTAATAATAATAATAATCCTTGTAAGTGAATTTGTCAGTCAGATATCTTTTACGAAAACCGTATTGCTCTGGAGTTAACAGACTTTATTTCCACATGGTCAAGTAATTTACCCGGAATTTTTTAATCTGATACTTAAACCAATAGGTTGATTAGGTTAAGATGGTGGTAGTTAGATACTGGATAGTTGAGTCCGGGAAGAAGATATACTGAATAATTGTATGGGTGGTTCTGAAAATCGTGTCCCTGAGCGATACCAGTATTCTAAGATCTAACTCATCTGGATTCACTGACTTACCAGGTTTCAGTCTACTAAGTAATCAAAAAACTATTTCCTGAGTTACAAACGCTTGGTCAGCAATCTCATCAAGCTGACTACTAACACTAGTATCATCCGAGTATACCTCCATCGCATCTGACTCAGCTAGTTTTTATGTACTCTCATAAGATTGTAAAAGGGGATTTCATAGTTTTGTTTGGACCTCTCAACATGAGAACAGTTCTCCCGGCTAAGTGTGGTTATTACATGCTAACCACCTTTCATAAGCGACGAGATCATGAGATAGCCATTTGGAACACATTTTAGATCTTTACTAAAATTTAGGTGCTGTATAACCTGTTAGCGAAAATAAATTCTGAAGATATTTCCTACATCACAGTAGCTTTTTCGATTTTTTAGATTATTTGTGGTGGGAGAAGTGCTATCACTCTTGTGGAGTTGATCATGAAATGAAGGGATTTGTTGTATGGTCGAATATGGTCTTGAAGCTACATTACTTTCCCTTCATCAACTGATCTATATCAGCCGACGACTTCCCCGTGACTGTAAGAATATTTGTGCGCCATATATTTTAACAAGAGGACAGATTCATATACAACGAACTGCATTCAGATTATATATTTACATCAACAATAGGACTTCCAGACTCAATTCACAGAGATATATAATATAAAAGAAATTCATCCGACGAACAACTTGGACAACGGCATGTTGCCCCTATGAGTCGATGTACCATCGTGGCTCTGATGTACTGGATCATACACCTGATTACTCGAACTACTGCTGGAAGTAACGTTCTCGTCGACTGAGTTTTCAGGAATTAATCTCCTTCTAGGAGTTCCACTTATTGACTTTGAATATGCAGACGACATGGTCCTGTTTGGTGAAGACGCTGATGAAATGCAGCCTTTTGGTAGCACTGAGCAACAATGCCAGAATGTCTGGGATATGTTTTCCCCCTCTAAATGCAAGTTGTTGCTTCATGACTGGTCTGAGTCAATACCTGAACTAGGGATAGGGATTGAAGTAGTCGAACGCGTCGACAGTCTGATCAGCCCTAATGGGTTGTTGTCTGACAAAGTCTCAGCACGGATTCAGAAAGGCCGTTTGACTTTTGCCAACTTACGTCACCTATGGCGAAGACGAGATAGTTGTTTATTAACAAAAGGACGAGTATACTGCACAGCAGTTCGCTACATTCTACTTTACGGCTGCGAAACGTGGCCATTAAGAGTAGAAGATACTCGTAAGTTACTAGTATGGGGAACCCTTTGAGTGAGTGTTGAGGAAGCCTGTTTAATTTTAAATGCACTTGTAATTAAGTACACGTGCCTAATTAGTAACACATAACCTGATCTTTCTTATGTGGATCTTTTCGAAGTACAATAAGACTTGACAATTACAATTAAAATACATAACGATCGATGCTCCAGCATCTGTCAATTACTCATAATAATGTACAGTATGACGTTTTTTTCTTTTCAATAATTTTTTTTGAACATGTACCATTTTTAACGTCGATCGCAGTTGTCGTGTGGTGTGTTATGGAAATAAAGGCGAATACAGGGGACGTTTGGAGGTTCGGCAAAAGGTGTATTGGAAATTGAAGCAAGATTAGATATATCGGCGTGTATTAAGTCGAAAAGTAGACAGATCAGAAACACCTAAAACACAGGCATCATTTCCCACTGAAGGGCGAAAAAGCATGCATTTAGGTGCATCCTTTCATTCCTTTCTCTATTTTCCTCTTTATTTCTCCTTTATTGGTTTCATGGGCTCCATTTTTATTATTTAGTTATGGGATATAACTATAAGATCTACTCGCGTTCCACGATATTATTTGAAATGTTGTTATGCGGCAACTTCTTTAGCAGTAAAAATCAAAGACGAGCTCAGGATATCCCGAACTTGTATGAATTACCCAGAAACAGCACACAGTAGTAACAGTAAAGCCTATTGTAACAAACAAGTCTTTTTGGAATAGTACCAGAAAATAACCGAAGAAAAGGTTATAGACCTACAACCAGATATGGTTCATGATTTTCTTCCCTGGAACAATTAGCTCAACTTACTGGTATGAAGCATGAAGTCAGTCAGGACGAGTTAAATGATAAAACTTCAGCGGCAAGGTAAATAAGTCAGTGCGTTTTCGAACCTGCCCGCCGTTTCGTATTAGCGACCTTGAACGGCCTGACACGAGGCGGTCATTCCGTATTTGATTTGTTGAGGTTGTGAGTAACAAATACGTCAGGCTACCAATAGACTGCAATAAACGCCGTGTAACAAGCATAAATATTACAAAAATTGATATGTGACGTAAAAATGCTGTGATTAGCTAATAAATAACGCCATTACAAATCCGCGACAACATGTAACATGTTAGCGAGAATCAATGACATAACTTTTCGACCATGTCAACTTCAGCGGCAGTCGAGGGATGACTGCACTTCAAGGTTAAGTATGTGTTTCAGTTTCAATTTGAAAGGACAGGAGACTCGATGGCTTGTGTGACTTCTGAAAATGACAGTCTCTCAGTTGATTAAACTTTTTTTGAAAGAGTCGATAGATGGAACTTCAATCACTTGTTCCGGTAATGAATTCCACTCGTCGATCGTTTGATGGGAATGTCGATAGCCACCTGACAAGTAATTCGTACTGTACTTGGGAACTTTATCATTTTGCTCGTAAATTCTTTTTTCCGAAGACAATAAAGATGAGGGCACATCAGACGCAAATGTATCACTAAGTAATTTGAAAACTGTAGTCAAGTCACCTGTAGTTCTTTGAAATGATAACGGGAATAATTTTAGTTAAGCCAGCCGGGCATCGTACGGGAGCTTTGCTGTTCTGGGAATCCCTTTATTTGTTATTCTCTGAACTTTTTTCCAAAAGTTCACTGTCCTTTTTAAGCAGTGGCTAGCCGCTTGTATGTAGTACTAAAGTCTAGGACGCACGAATACGGCATACAAAGTCAAAAACGTTTTAACGTTGACATGACTAAGGGCCATACGTATCGGTCATACAGTTCTAAAACCTTCGGTTTCTATCATATGGCAGTGTGCAGTAGTTTGTAAGCCTTGGCCAACGATGGCTCCTAAGTCCCTGTATATCTGGATCACAAGTAGCTCGATATTATCCACCGCGCATGTATCTGTACCTTGGCGATCAATATGCATCACGACACACTTGGAGGTGTTATTCAGCAAATGTCAAGTGTGAGACTATTCGGATAATTTCCCCAGGTCATTTTGAATTTGCAAGCTATTATTTTTACTTCTCACCGCTCTCCATATCTTGACATCGTCAGAATATAGAGAGACCGATGATAATAGGAGGCAAGGAAGGTCATTTGCGTACAAGGGGGACAACACTTGCCCCCAAGCTGTACTCTGAGGCACTCCAACAGACACAGTTTCCCAGCTAGACAACTTGGAGTTCACCTGTACTCCTTACTGACGCCCGAATAGGGATTCTTTTATCCACGTCAACAGATTGCCTCTGATTCCGATATTGCTCAACTTATATGACAGCCGGTGGTGAGGAATTTTGCCAAGAGTTTTGATAAGGTCAATGTAGACTACTGTAATGGTTAACTTTCGATCTTAATGAGCACACCTAACTTCACAAGCTACTAATATATTAGTGACACAGGAATAACCTATCTTAAAATCATGGTGCTTTTCCGAAAGGATCGGGTTTTCATCGAGATACTTAAAAAGCTTCTTCTGAATATTTTTTCTAAAATTTTAACAACCAAGCTAGTTAGGCCAACGAGTTAGTAGTTCTCAGTTTTATGTTCAGTACCTGTTTTGAAGACAGGACTTACTATGTCGGTGGATATTGGCACCGTTGGATGCAGGCTTAGTGGTCTAGAGGTTAAGCGCTCGCGCGAGATCGAAGGTTCTGGGTTCGAATCCAGCGAGCGGGATCGTGGTTGTGCACTGCTAAGGAGTCCCATACTCGGACGAAACGGCCGTTCAGTGCTCCCAATTTTTCCATGATGGTCTAGCCTTAATTGGCTGACGAATTCAGCTATTAAAGCTATATGGAAGTCAACGTTTGGGACTGCATTATCACTTTTACCCAAGGGTGGCATATAAAGAAGGTCCGTGATGTCATTCTCGTAATAGGTCCAAATAAGATCAGGTAAAGATGATTCAGAGTCCGGGTCGTGCCTAGTTGCTTCTTTCACGTGTTGCACTAAGGCGCATATGATAACCGTGTCAACTAGTTCCTGCTCGAAGGAATTTTCTGACAATTCAGTTCTCGAATTTTTCCAGTCTACCGTGGGTGCATTGAAGTCTCCTAGGACTAGACATCGACCACCTTGTGACCAGGTATTGAGACTGTATAGCAAGACATCATTTTCCTCACAGTCTGGACTGCGGTAGACCAAACCAATCAGCAGCTCCTGTCTCTTGTATTTCAAGCGACAAACAACTAATTCAAACGTCCTACTCTCAGGAGATACGCTATCGATAATGGCAAATGGGATAGTATTCCTAATGAATAGAGATACTCCCCTTCCTTTACGGTTTTGTATTCTGTTGGCTCCTACTAACGTAAAACCTTCAAACGTAAGTTCCATTCTACCTATAGGCTGCGTCAGCCACGTTTCTGTGACTGCGATTATATCTGGCTTGCTAGAGTCAATCTAACTCTGCCTGTAGCTCTTCTAGAGTTACTGCCGGTCCCAAGCCCGGATAAAGGAGGAGGGTTGGGCATGGGGTTAGCGACCACATCCCGTGGAAAAGCTAACTAGCTAAAAAAACGCTAACCAGAAAAAATAATTCAAACCATTTAAACTCTGCCCTGGGAGTTGAAGGAGTAATTATGACGCCTCATGATGAAAGCCGAAATTCTTCGGAAGTCACGAGGCCGATGCATCTTTTAACAACCAGAGCAACACTCTTTATAGGTTCATGGAACGTACGGACAATGTGGGAGACCGGGAAGACCAGTCAAATAGTAATGGAAATGAGGAGATACAACTTGGCAGTACTCGGAATCAGCGAAACCCATCGGACACAAACTGGACAACAAAGGCTAGGTACAGGAGAGATGCTGCTGTACTCCGGTCACGAAGGGGAAAATGTTCCACACACTCAGGGAGTTGCTCTAATGCTGTCCAGACAAGCAGGAAATGCACTTGTGGGATGAGAATCTCATGGACCCAGGATAATCAAAGCATCATTCAGAACAAAGAAGCAAGGGATCACAATGAACGTTATCCAATGTTATGCACCCACCAATGATAGCAACGACGATGATAAAGATCAGTTCTATGAAAGGCTGCAATCAATTATAGCGAAGTGCTCACGAAAGGACCTCACCATCCTGATGGGAGATCTAAATGCTAAAGTTGGAGTGGACAACACAGGATATGAAGATATAATTGGACGACATAGACTAGGAGAGAAAAATGAAAATGGGGAGAGACTTGCAAACCTATGTACTTTCAACAAACTGGTTATAGGCGGCACAATATTCCCACACAAAGCTACATGGATCTCACCGGACCACACCACAGAGAACCAGATAGATCACATCTGTATCAACAAAAAATTCCGAAGATCAATGGAAGATGTGAGAACCCGGAGAGGAGCTGACATAGCTTCAGATCACCACCTGGTTGTGGCTAAGATGAGACGGAAGCTAAAGAAAGACTGGACAACTGGACAAACAGCACTGCAAAGGTTCAATACAGCCTTCCTTCGAGATACTGACAAGCTCAACAAATTCAAGATAACACTCAACAACAGGTTCCAAGCTTTACAGGATCTACTAAAAGAACAAGAAACTACGATGGAGGACAACTGGAAAGGGATAAAAGAAGCACTAACTTCAACGTGTCAGGAGGTTTTTGGTCCTAAGAAGCATCATCATAAGGTATGGATCTCTATGGGAACCCTGGACAAAATTCAAGAAAGGAAGAACAAGAAACTAGCAATTAACAACAGCCGAACACGAGCAGAGAAAGTCAAAGCACAAGCAGACTACGCAGAAGCAAACAGGGAAGTGAAGAAAAGCATTAAAGCCGACAAGCAGAAATACATGGGAGAACTAGCAACGACGGCGGAAAAAGCTGCAAGAGAAGGGAATATGAAACAACTATATGATACAACGAAAAAATTGGCAGGGAGATATAGCAAACCAGAAAGACCAGTCAAGGACAAAGAAGGAAAGACAATCACTGAGATTCAAGAACAGAGGAAAAGATGGGCAGAATACTTCGAGGAACTGCTGAATAGACCAGCCCTATTGAATCCACCGAACATCGAAGCAGCACACACTGACCTTCCTATATATATCACTCCACCAACGGTCGAAGAAGTCAAGATGGCCATCAGACAAATCAAAAGTGGGAAGGCGGCAGGACCTGACAATATACCAGCTGAAGCACTGAAGTCAGACATTGAAGTAACTGCAAATATGCTTCACCTTCTATTCAAGAAGATTTGGGAAGAGGAACAAGTGCCAATGGACTGGAAAGAAGGATACCTTATCAAGATACCAAAGAAAGGAGATCTGAGCGAATGTGAGAACTACAGAGGCATCAGTTTGTTATCAGTACCAGGAAAAGCTTTCAACAGAGTGCTGCTGAATCGGATGAAAGACGCAGTAGACGCCGAACTTAGGGATCAACAGGCTGGATTCCGTAAGGATCGGTCGTGCACAGACCAGATTGCTACACTACAGATCATTGTTGAACAATCAGTTGAGTGGAATTCATCACTATACGTCAACTTAATTGACTATGAGAAGGCGTTTGACAGCGTGGACAGGAGAACATTATAGAAACTTCTTCGACACTATGGAGTTCCTGAAAAGATTGTCAACATTATCCAAAACTCGTACGATCGACTACAGTGCAAAGTGGTGCATGGAGGACAGCTGACAGATGCACTTCCAGTTAGGACCGGAGTCAGACAGGGCTGTCTACTCTCCCCATTTTTCTTCCTTCTAGTGATTGACTGGAACAAATGCAGATGAAGACTGCAAATGTAGCAGCAGCCTCCGCATCGATAGGCCTCCACATTCACAAAGGAAAAAGCAAGATTCTCAAATGCAACACGGAGAACACCAACCCAATCACACTTGATGGCGAAACTCTGGAAGAGGTGGAAACATTCAAGTACCTGGTGAGCATCGTTGATAAACAAAGAGGATCGGATGCAGATGTAAAGGTGAGAATCGGCAAAGCAAGGGCAGCATTTCTACAATTGAAGAACATATGGAACTCAAAACAACTCTCAACCAGTTTCAAGGTCAGAATCTTTAATACGAACGTCAAGACAGTCCTACTGTATGGAGCTGAAACGTGGAGAACTACTACGACCATCATCAGGACGGTACAAGTATTTATAAACAGTTGTC
>NC_031495.1:7022264-7059230 GCF_000237925.1 Schistosoma mansoni
TTTATTACTATTAGTCATAACACTAGTCATATCCTTATGTACCCTGTTTCTATATCATGCTACGTACCAATCCGGGTTACTCATTACAATAAACCCCAGAAAGCTCGGAACATTTCGGTCTTGCGCGTTAACTGACGTGACTCATGTAACATATTGTTATGTGGAAATAAATTAGTTAGTGTTACTGTAATATTTCAAGAGTTTCCCTATTCAACATTTTTAAGAACATTGTATATCTAACAATATTCGCGCGTCAGCCTCAGATTTCAGACAATAAATGAAAGTAAAAACATCGTCCACGATGTTAGCAGTATTAAACGTAACATGGAGTCTTGGTTGACTTACATGCCTATGTCCTGGCTACAGTGAGCTGTGTAACCTTGCCGTGTTCCAATTTTGAGAAGACTGAGCGTTCGAGTCACATCCTTTCACCTGTGGAATGTATGAGTGAAAAAACAATGAGCAAACAAACTGCGCATATACGATCGACAGTTGGCTGAGTGTGTCATATAGAATGTACCATCAGAAAATATAAAGAACATGCTTAACCGATTCGAAAACTGAATAGGCGGAAATATGGAGAACCCTAGAATATCTATTAGGGTGGTAAGATCTCGGAGGTCAATGCATTAATCACCTACTTACTTACTTACACCTGTACCCCTCATGGAGGAGCATAGGCCGCTCATAAGCATTCTCCATCCAAATCTGTCCTGACAATCCTTCCCAGTTGCTGTTCATTCTTTTCACATCTACTTCCAGTTATCTACGCAGTGTGTTCTTTAGCCTTCTTCTTTTCCGTTTCCATTCACGATTCGGAGTTAGGGCTTGCTTCGTGATGCAGTCTGGTGATTTCCATAGGTATGTCCTCATCCACATTCAGCGCGTTTTCTAATTTCCTCTTCGGCTAGAGGCTGGTTTATTCTCTTTTACAGTGGGCTGTTGCTGATGGTATCCGATCAACGGACATTCAGTATCATACGTAGACGATTGTTTAGAAATACCTATACTTTTTTGATGATAGTTGTGGTAGTTCTCCAAGTTTCAGCTGCGAACGGTAGAACTGTCTTGACGTTCGTATTGAAGATTCTGATTTAAATGTTGGTTGACAGTTGTTTTGAGTTGCATATGTCCTTCAACTGTAGGAATGCTGCTCTTGCTTTGCCAATCCTCCCCTTAACGTCTATATCAGATCCTTCTTGCTCATCGATGATGATGTTCAAGTATGGAGAAGTTTCTCCATGCTCCACATTTCCTCAATCAAGTGTGATGGAGTTGGTATTCTCTGTATTGTATTTGAGGATCTTACTTTTTCCCTTGTGCATGTTGAGGCGAAGTCCGAATAGTCTAGTTGAATCCAACCTGTCCATTTTATTCAGTACTTCCCTTCAGAAGAGGAGGTCCTCATAACCCAGTCAACCACTAGAAGAAAGAGAGAGAGAAAGCAGCCTCGTCTGACGCCAGTCATCTTTTGGAATGCATCTGTCAGCTGTCCTCCATGCCACGACTTTGCAGTGTAGTTCGCTGTGTGAATGCTGGATGATATTGATGATTTTCTTCCATCTACGCCGATGTATAGTGACGAGTTCCGTCCAACCGATTGTTCAACAACGTTCCCAAGTGTTGTAATTCGGTCTGCGCACTATCGATCTTTATGGAATCCGATCTGTCGATCTCGAAGTTGGACGTCCATTAAATCTTTCATCCTGCTCAGTAGCACTACGTTGAAAAAATTTCCTGGTACTCACAGTAATGTGATGCCATTCTCCGAGTAGATCTTGTAAGGTTTGGAACCCCTTTTGTGAGAGCTATCTTGAATTCGTCGAGTTTGTCAGTATGTCGAAGGAAGGCTGTATTGAACATTTGTATTATTGTTTCTCCAGCTGTCCAATGTTTCTTTAGCTTCGGTTTCCTCTCGGTAACCACCACATTGTAACCCGAAGCTATGTCAGCTCCTCCTGCTTCTCACATTTTACATTGAAACAATGAGTTTTTTAGTGGTGCAAATACGATCGGTCTGGTTCTCTGAAGTATGATCTGGTAATACCCGTGTAGATTTGTGCATGTGTTTGTGGGACAATATAGTGTTGCCCATAAACATTTTGTTGAATGTACATAAATTTGCAAATCTCTCTTCATTCTTGTTCCTTTCTCTCACCACATGTGGTCCCATGGTATTTTCATACCCAATATTGTCCATTCCAACAAAAATATAAGGATGCTCTGGGGAGAGTTTAACAGGAAGTTCAGTTTCCACAGAAATGAGTCGCTGATGGTCACATAGTTCACTCGAAGAAAGGACTCGGAGCACCAAAATCACCCAAGACTCCTTCATGTAGCGTTCATTAACAGTGCTGGAGTACAGAATGTCATTCCGGCTAGTCATCCGCCGAATTCAGATGGGAACGTAAGAATACTGTCTGCTATACCATGATATGAGCGCAATCTCTCAGAGACCATCTCAAAGGATACATGTGAAACGTTCGTTTGTGAAGGAAATATCAATGTGCAAGATGTGCCAGAGAACACGGGTCCTGACTACACAGACTCTTGTTTTCTGGAGCAGGAATTCATAAAAGAGTTCTTGAGCCTCAAGAACGCATTAACTCAACAAGTGGTGTAACTAGCCAAGACGAAGAGGTATTTTGGACCCCGGATAATGCAGATAACCCTTCAATCCACCCAAATGGAGGCTACCACTCTTAAAGCATCCCTTGCAGACAGACGTCGGTTACCAACTGCAATCCACATGCATCAGAACGGGCCACATGATGCAAAGATTAAGAACTAAAGCGAATTGGAACTGATCATTCCACTTGTGGACTGTCAACTCAGGAAACCCAGTGTAGGTGGGTTACCTGTTCATTCACATGAGGCTCATTCAGATAAACAGGTCAAGGAAACCCACGAGTTTCAGATCGAAAGAATCAGCTGCCTACATATGAAGGCTGTGAGTTTGCCGAATAAAATGGTTGGGTTGCGTGGACTAAGTAATGTTAATAATACTCAACTGATAGGAATATCGAAAACAAGAGCGTCTCGAATTAAAGACCAGGGGCTGGCAATATTCAGCATGTGTTTGTTCCGTAACGATAGAAGTCGACTGGGTGACCGAGCAGTCCTGTACTTACGATCTCGATTGGTAGTACATCAAGTGTGCACCTAAGAGTTACTCAATCTTGATAAATCTTCATAGTGCTTACTAAGTTTTTCTGGCAAATCATAATGTGTAGTTAAAGTCATTTTCCAGAAGTTTACTGCTGACGTCGACTACAACAATAGTATGCTGGAGGGATTATCCAGCTCAATTCCACTCGAATACACTCATTTCATGATTCTTGGGGACTTCAATTCTCCTACAGACAACTTCGCTGAACACACGTACATTGGAGGAGACAACTGTATTGGAGCTCGGTTCTTCAACCTCATTAAAGACCTGGGATTATTCGGAAATTTGAAGTTAGCGACTCGGCTGAGAAATTGTCAGACGCCGTCGCACAAAGACTGCGTATATACTAATAAAGAATTAGTAGTTGACGAACTTTCAAACCTGACTCCCATAGGGAAAAACAATCACACCGTCATAGCTTTCAGTTTCGTCAGCAAAATTGAGCTAAGACATTCTACCGACAACAGGCACTGGAATTCCAAACAGTTGAATATATATATATATATATGATTTTATTTGCAACACATCGGATCCTATAGTTAAATGCTCTTAATATCAGTCAAAATGATGGTTCAGTTCACGTACTGAATTGGATTCTAGCACATTTTGTAGATAACTGGAGAAAATCTTCATCACGAATCTACATCAGTTGAAGCGCTATGAAAAACCAGAACGTATTTCCTAATAATTACCCATGATCTAAGATAAACTTCAAAACCATCACCAAAGCATGATCTCATTCAACCAATGAGTCAGAATCCAATTTTTAGCGCCATAAAGACCAACAACTGAACAGAAGTCATATATGTGGTTAATTGATGCAGGCAAAGTCGACACTAGACGGCATGTCACTATTATTCATAAAGTGGACAGAAGAACAGGTGGTCTGAGGGACTGATAAAACGTTTTGTCCTATGTATAATAGAGACCCTGTAATGAAGGAGAATGCAGGTGGGGACAATCAGTGCAAAATTACAGATCTTGTTAAAATATGAGAACCATACACTGAATACATCGTTTTCATCATGTGTCCCCAACATGCTGTAGAATTCTTTCAGTTCACAATTCCTTTCTAATCTCCAGTCTATTCTCTTCAACTCAATCTTCTTAGCCTTCTGCTATCAAGTTTTCCACTTCCGACAGGTGTTACATACTACTTATGCCTGTCGACATAAGTAGCATACACCATAACCCCATCTTGTTATTTTATTTACAAATAAAAGAGAATATTCCTAATGATTCAGTCTAATTAGTTGTCATAGATATGGTCATCTGTCTATCATCACAAAAGTTCAAACAGATCATATATTTTTAGTGGACTTATTCAATACTATGATATTATGTTTAGACTAGACATGTGGGAACTCCCAATATTCATGAATTGATTGTAATTATCAAGTTTTAATTTCGTTAGTTGACATTTAACCTATAATAACTTTTAATTAAAGTTCAGTCCGAATCCAACCTTTTATGTATGAATTGGTTAGCTCAGTGACCAATCTTTTTACTTTGTTATACACTTATTCATGTCGGGAAGTTGTTGTTAATTATTCAGTTCTCATAAATAAACGCCCACAGTTTGCTTCAATGCAAATTTATGTTTCTTCGGATTTAATATTTTCCAATTCTTATAACAATTATTTCGAGTGTCGAAAATGGTGCTGATCAAATGTAGGGATAATATTATGAAGAAATTAAATGACAACGTACAATCAAGAAATAAATGAACAATCATAGTACTGTGGTGTGGTCTACTTATATCCATATAAGTAGTATATGGTGTTGGTCAGACATAGAATGTATTTTCGCAGAAGACCGATGAGGAAAGAGCTGAAACAAAGCGCAATCGGTAGGAAAATGCACGAACAATGGAATTAGAGAAGAAACAGTGAAGATTGAGACTGTTGGTTGTTAATTTGCAAATTAACTGTCCGTTGTATGGTTTTCAGAATTTACTGAGATAGTCTGTAATGTCTGCTTAAATACATTCAATTGTCCCCAGTCGTGTTCTGTTCACTACAGTACATGATAAGAGAAACAACTCAGTTGAAGAGAAATACTTAACTCAGTTATGAAGGAGTTGTTACTGCTTCTCTTGTCTTCGTCTATTTAATTTCCAGACTTAATGCTTTTGCTTTCTCGTTCGTCTTTTGTTCACACACATGTATAAAAGATAATTGCATAAAACACTTCAGTATTTTACTAATAAACGTGATTGAGTCTATCAGTATACATGAAGTTAATGGAAGAACCATATTTTCTCATTCCATGTTGATATTGGAGTGAACTATAGGGGAATGGTATCATTGTAGTTTTATTTATTTTATTTTATTTAAACACATAAACATTGGTACAAGGAAGCACCAGATAAATATGCGCCTCACAAATCTCATTCGATTTATGTGAGGGCTGTGATACTGCCCAGGTGCCAAAACTGAAGCACGTGGTTTTCTTAGGGGGCCACACCCGGAGCCTTTGACCTAAAGGTCTAATCCACAAGGCAGTGGAGCATCGTAAGGAGATGCAGTCCCATGGTAGCCGGTGACCAACAGTTGGTTCATACGCCATTCGTTCCTTCAGGATCCTGGAGCTCGTGTGCACCATTGGTTTGGAATCAGGGTTTTCCAACTCCCCTAGGTGGACTCTCCGTGTCCACCAACCCGGTTAAAGCGCCGGACATTCGCTTTTCGTCCTCTCACTTTTGTGAACAACACGCCCGCCACGAGAAGGCAGTGAGTAGGACTTCCCTGGCAGAGGCTATATATTCGCGTGGCCATATGAGAGCATTTCGAGAGGGAGAGCAGACTCTTCATTGTAGTTGATAAAAAACCGATTTGTAGTAGAATGAAATCATTTTATTCTGCAAATACTGTTGTTTTTTCTTATTATTTTCTCAATGATTTATACAGAATAGAGAAGAACGTAATGTTGTTCAGTTGACTAGAAATGAACCTTTCGAAAAATATTCAATTTATTTTAGCAAAAAATCACTGAATAAAATTGGAAATATAAACGAGCAAAATATATGTACAACAATCAGAATTATTATTTATGAAAATAAACATTGACTAAGCACACATACAAGGGAGTCACTGGATAAAAACACAATTATTTAGTCATTAGACAAATAAGCACAAAGATTTATCCAGTTAACAAGCACAGTAATGACTGAACAATGAATTAGTTTACCAAACATTACATAAAGTCTCAGTGGAAGTGTAAAAAAATAACAATCCTATTCAGAGGAGATTAGGAAACCTAATAAAAACTGGATACCTTACAAGGGTGGATACAAATATTCAATGTAGGGGCCAGAGGGCGCTACCATGACTATATGATTAATTTTAACGTAAACAGATTTATTGTTACATCACGGTTTAATTTATAGGCCAAAGTACACGAAAAAACCTATTTATCTTACAAGCCGTCGTTACCTTATTAAGTCTATTCAGTAAATCAACTCACGGGAGAAATCAAAGTTAAGAAAGGAAGACAATATAACCCTTTCATGTTATAAGAATCAAATCTGGAAAACTATGAACATCACTTCAGTTATAAATAGAACATTCCTAACTAGATATATTTTTTAAAGTCTCAAACATAAAATGGCTAACTCACCAAAAATTTACATCGTGAACTTATTGATTAGATAACCACTGGACATCCGTTTCGTCCTAGTATAATACTCCGCAGAGCCAAACATCCACGACCCAAAACCCGACCGGACCTAGAACCTTCAAGACAAAACAGCCACCTGCTGTTTTGATTTTTATTGGCTGTCTGGATTAGATCAATTTATGATGCCAATTATGAGATTTTATAAACTCCTCGAAACCTTACAGTAACAACTAAGTTGTTTTAACCCCCATGAGACCTGAAAAGTAACTAAATTGTTTTAAGATTGGCAAATAGCTAATTTCACTAGACATTGTGAGGGTGGTTAGATCTGGAAGTAACTCCCTGTGATCAAATCCTTAAACGTTAGCCTGTTATATTGCTGAAAACGCCCCGCTGATCAAAATACATCATGGACTGTACACTTACGTTTGTATTAGGTAGACCAAGCTTCTGAGACAAATGTGACCATTTACTATCTACGCGATCGGATTTAGGACCAGTAAACGTAATTTAAGCAGCCTCCCCCATAGCTTGCGTTCTGAACCTCTTAAAGCACGTGTAACCCAAGAGACAGTGCTAATCCCACCAGTAAACGACTAATACGTAACGATCCTCCCCATAATCTCAAAGATATTAACATCCCTAAAACTGTACACTTACAAATTCGTTGTACCGGACCATTGCAAATGTTTTTGGTCATAAACTTCTTTACTGTTTTCCTGAGTTGCGGTAAGAATACTAGTCTCCTGGCATCCTCCTTACAGAGTGCGCACAATCACACTTACCTGATCGTACACAAAACACTACTTACGCAACCATAACGGTTAATAGGTGTGCGACGAGCCGATAGTACCTCATATTGGAATAACCGTCTGCTGGGCTGAACAAAGTTATATAACATAATTATCTCAAAAACGCACACGAGAAAACCGAATCAGTATGGATTTTCGCCGTCTAAAATAACGTGAGCATAAGGTTACATCAACCAATGGAATAGGACGTTGTGAGGAACATGAAGGTCGACCCGCTTTACCACTAGAAATCTATTATGGTGTTAGCCCTGCACTGCTACAGGTCATCGCCTGATGCCCTAACAGATAGAACCCCACCCGCTTACTGGCACTTGCCCATTTAGTGCGAGACCCGTGAAACTAGTGCCGCGAGGACAACTTCAAACTGGTCGCAAATGTCTCAGGAAAACTATGCAGCTTATTACCATTGGGAAGTAGTTCACCCAGCCGGATCCAACAGTTACATACAAGGAAATAGCATCAAGATACGACTAACCACTTGTATTAAGGTTTCGCACAATATGGATTGTGCCCCAAGTCTCCCACCATAACAAAATGCACTGTATGTAGCAAATTACCTGCCATCGGCGAATAGCATCCCTTGAAATCTTAAATGTCGGGAAATGATAGTAATACGACCAACACCAACCGAACTCATGTAAGAGTACCCAGCCTCGAGAGACCCCGGGATACTGTTAAACCTTAAGAGCGACTTATGTTCGACATATTCCGAGGACCCGGTCGATGACCTGCACTAAGTGTAGCAGAGCCGGATGGCAACATCCTTGAAGTGACTAGAGGACCAAGGCCAACCAGATGGGTGTACGAGACCTCATTGACTATGATTCAAAGTAACAATCCATTAAAATACTCAATGAACACATGGAACTATGTAGTCAAGTACCTCAGTTTACCTATAACGTAATGAACTAGCACTGTTTGACTGTGCAAAGCTCACGCGGGTGCGCTTGCAATCGACCGAATTTATAATCTACCTCCTACCTTGTCTGGAACTTCGAACCAAAATTAGCTTACGATTTAAGCAGATAGCTTCTGACGGAAGACCATAGGCTGATGAATAATTGCATTTGAAATATAGACAGAAGTAGAAACAATGTACAGGTAAACACAAATTATCGGTCTTCCATGTAGCTGGATATTTCCATGACGTCAGGAAGCTCGCTGATATTGACTTCAAAACGGTTTTGTACTTCATTGAGGACCTTCGCGTCGACTTCATCTGATATGAAGGTTATGGCTAACCCTTTAGTTCCAAAGCGACCAGCTCGGGCAACCTAAAGCAGAATTACTTTACTTTCGAACTGCTAACGTACTCTGTGCAGGTAGGTATCGGAATCTTCTGGCATATCATAGTTGAAGACGATGTTGACACGTTCAATATCCATACCTCGACCAAAGAGATTGGTAGCCACCAGTAGACGTTTCTGGAAATTCTTAAATGCTTGGTAGCGTTCCAAACGTTCTTCCTGAGCCATATTACGGTGCATTGCAATTGCAGGGAAGTTTTGGTCGACCAGCAACTGAGCCAAAGCCATACATCGTTGAACGGACTTGACGAAGATTATAACCTATGGCAACATGAACAGTGTTAGAGGGAATTTCAGAAAAAAAAGCACTTAAACGCATATGACCAGGCACTAGCCCACATCAGTATTAGCATGGCAAACATCATTTCAAAAGCTTACCTGGTTGAACTGCAGTTCATCAAGAAGCTCAAAGAGCTTTCTGTTTTTCTCGTTTTCCTTGACCTTAACATAATGCTGCCGTAGACCATGCAAAGTCAACTTTGAGTCATTTTCGATAAATATTTCCAACGGCTAAAAACAAAAACGTAGTAAGTGCCGAGTAGGCGCTAATGAGAAACCACGGACGTTATACATGGACAAAACATTAATCATTAAGAAATAGTCAAACTGCCTGCTTTTTGATTCTCCACCTGGCCCATACGAATGCGTTTGGCAAGGAAATGCGAACCACATCCAAGCGACTATCTGCCATGCTCCAAGGTCGAACGCTGAGTCCTCGAACGTTCCAGAGCAAATGCTAGCTGATACGCTCAGTTATTAAGAACTAATCACATCAAAATTGTACTTGGCACGGATGATCTAAGTCATCTTGGCGAACGCAAAACCAGCTCAGGTGGGAATGGGAATGGAAATAAGACAACTCCGCCAGACATTGCAACAACGTACGTCTTGCATGAAGTTTCTGCAAACAGGACGAATTTCTTTGCTCATGGTTGCGCTGAACATCATGACTTGTTTTTGATGTGGAGTCATGCGGAATATTTCTTGAACATCACGCCGCATATCTAATGAAAGTAAGCTAAGTATCATATACTTACCGAGCGTATCCAGCATTTTATCACATTCATCAATAATGAAGTGTTTGACATGTTGTAGTTTCAATGTTTTGCTCCTCACTAAATCCAGAATACGACCAGGAGTTCCCACAACGATGTGGACGGGAGATTTTGTTAGCGTTTCAATATCCTTACGTATTGGCATCCCTCCAAAAAACACACCCACCTTGGAGGTGAAATGTAGTACTTACTCCTTACCTTTATCTTTGGCATGTATTTAGAGAACCGTTCGTATTCTTTACTTATTTGGAAGGCAAGTTCTCTTGTGTGACAGAGGACTAGGACAGTTGTATTGGCTTCTCCTTCGGGATCGAGCTGTTGTAGTGTAGCTATGACGAACACTGCAGTCTTGCCCATTCCAGACTTTGCTTGGCACAGTACGTCCATGCTTAAAATGGCTTGAGGTATACATTCATGTTGAACTTCAGATGGATGTTCGAAGCCACAATCAACGATGGCTCTTAATAATTCCGGCTTGAGGATGAAATCACGAAACCCTGAACTGTGTATGGTGACGTATGCCCCTTTGACACCTTTCTTTGCTGTGGCTTCTCCATTAGGTCTTGCCTCTTGAACTGTTTCTTGTTCTTCATCTTCATAATCCAAAAGCTCAGCTTCGTCGGCCATAAGACTACCGTACGAGAATGGGTCAAACGAGTAGGACGAAAATGGCGAAATTACAACCACCTAAACAACAGATACAATGAGCATTGTACATAACAGTAACTTCAAACTTTCCTATATATGTATTTGTAAGAAAGATATAAAAGGTTATAATTCTAATGCTTTTTTCCTAGATTTTTGGATGAATTTGTGGTTAAGTATTAAACCAGGAGTAACGTTCCTCAAAATGGTTCAAGTGGCTATGGAGGAACAGAAGAGGCTTTCGATTAATGGGCTTTCGTATCTAGTGGCAGGTGGTCACTGATGCCTCCAAGTAGGAAGCTAGGTATATTCAACGATAAAAAGGAAAATATTGGTAAATTCTGGTGAGATGTTGTTCCAAGCCCCTGAGAATGTCACATTTTCTCTTAAAAGGACTCTTCCTACCTCAGCTGGAGGCGACTTCTGAAATTTGACTTTATGTAAGGAGTGAAAGGTGTCCCAACAGTCCTTTCTACCATAATGTTTCCAATTTTTGGGATTTACTCATGATGTTTGTGTTGGGACCGAACTTAAGTAGGTGTTTAAGGTGATGCCTAGAGGAGTCGATGATGCTGTAAGTCGTCAGAAGGTCGAATCTGAGACGCCTACCCTCTAATGAGTGAAGGTTCAGCGATTTGAGGCACTTTTCATAAGGCTTGAATTTTAATCCCCAAACTGATTTCGTGGCTCGCCGTTGGATATGTTACAGTGCATTCCTATCCTTTTTAAAGCGAGGGAGGAAACACGATACCATAAAATGGGGTCGAATTAAACTGTTGAAGATTATATGCAAAGTTCTTCCATCGGAATGGCCGAAAATGCACCTCAACGTTGTCAGTGCAAGATTTGCTCGCAAGGCAGTTTTGTTGCAGTTAGCGTAAGACTTCAGATCATAGGGTACCAACGCTCCCAGATTTTCTTCAACTTGGTATACCTTTAGAGGGAGGTTACCTGGGTTGTATTCGTGGTCTATAACACGTCTGAGACGGACCACTTCACACTCTGAAGTGTTTAAGGTAAATGTGTTGTTGTCTGTTCAACGTTGAAGTTCAGTCAGATACTCCTGAAGTGCCATCTTCTATTATCTTGGTTGTAAACTCCTCTCTCAAGTTGGTGGATGTGGAGGATCCACCTAGGGGAGTTGAAAAACCCTGATTCCAAACCAATGGTGCACACGAGCTCCAGGATCCTGAAGGAACGAATGGCGTATGAACCAACTGTTGGTCACCGGCTACCATGGGACTGCATCTCCTTACGATGCTCCACTGCCTTGTGGATTAGACCTTTAGGTCAAAGGCTCCGGGTGTGGCCCCCTAAGAAAACCACGTGCTTCAGTTTTGGCACCTGGGCAGTATCACAGCCCTCACATAAATCGAATGAGATTTGTGAGGCGCATATTTATCTGGTGCTTCCTTGTACCAATGTTTATGTGTTTAAATAAAATAAAATAAATAAAACTACAATGATACCATTCCCCTATAGTTCACTCCAATATCAACATGGAATGAGAAAATATGGTTCTTCCATTAACTTCATGTATACTGATAGACTCAATCACGTTTATTAGTAAAATACTGAAGTGTTTTATGCAATTATCTTTTATACATGTGTGTGAACAAAAGACGAACGAGAAAGCAAAAGCATTAAGTCTGGAAATTAAATAGACGAAGACAAGAGAAGCAGTAACAACTCCTTCATAACTGAGTTAAGTATTTCTCTTCAACTGAGTTGTTTCTCTTATCATGTACTGTAGTGAACAGAACACGACTGGGGACAATTGAATGTATTTAAGCAGACATTACAGACTATCTCAGTAAATTCTGAAAACCATACAACGGACAGTTAATTTGCAAATTAACAACCAACAGTCTCAATCTTCACTGTTTCTTCTCTAATTCCATTGTTCGTGCATTTTCCTACCGATTGCGCTTTGTTTCAGCTCTTTCCTCATCGGTCTTCTGCGAAAATACATTCTATGTCTGACCAACACCATATACTACTTATATGGATATAAGTAGACCACACCACAGTACTATGATTGTTCATTTATTTCTTGATTGTACGTTGTCATTTAATTTCTTCATAATATTATCCCTACATTTGATCAGCACCATTTTCGACACTCGAAATAATTGTTATAAGAATTGGAAAATATTAAATCCGAAGAAACATAAATTTGCATTGAAGCAAACTGTGGGCGTTTATTTATGAGAACTGAATAATTAACAACAACTTCCCGACATGAATAAGTGTATAACAAAGTAAAAAGATTGGTCACTGAGCTAACCAATTCATACATAAAAGGTTGGATTCGGACTGAACTTTAATTAAAAGTTATTATAGGTTAAATGTCAACTAACGAAATTAAAACTTGATAATTACAATCAATTCATGAATATTGGGAGTTCCCACATGTCTAGTCTAAACATAATATCATAGTATTGAATAAGTCCACTAAAAATATATGATCTGTTTGAACTTTTGTGATGATAGACAGATGACCATATCTATGACAACTAATTAGACTGAATCATTAGGAATATTCTCTTTTATTTGTAAATAAAATAACAAGATGGGGTTATGGTGTATGCTACTTATGTCGACAGACATAAGTAGTATGTAACACCTGTCGGAAGTGGAAAACTTGATAGCAGAAGGCTAAGAAGATTGAGTTGAAGAGAATAGACTGGAGATTAGAAAGGAATTGTGAACTGAAAGAATTCTACAGCATGTTGGGGACACATGATGAAAACGATGTATTCAGTGTATGGTTCTCATATTTTAACAAGATCTGTAATTTTGCACTGATTGTCCCCACCTGCATTCTCCTTCATTACAGGGTCTCTATTATACATAGGACAAAACGTTTTATCAGTCCCTCAGACCACCTGTTCTTCTGTCCACTTTATGAATAATAGTGACATGCCGTCTAGTGTCGACTTTGCCTGCATCAATTAACCACATATATGACTTCTGTTCAGTTGTTGGTCTTTGTGGCGCTAAAAATTGGATTCTGACTCATTGGTTGAATGAGATCATGCTTTGGTGATGGTTTTGAAGTTTATCTTAGATCATGGGTAATTATTAGGAAATACGTTCTGGTTTTTCATAGCGCTTCAACTGATGTAGATTCGTGATGAAGATTTTCTCCAGTTATCTACAAAATGTGCTAGAATCCAATTCAGTACGTGAACTGAACCATCATTTTGACTGATATTAAGAGCATTTAACTATAGGATCCGATGTGTTGCAAATAAAATCATATATATATATGCGTTAATATTAAGACTTGGTTTGATCCACTGAGAACTATTTGTAGTACTTATTTTTTAACTATTTATTTCGAAATTAAATTCTCATTAAGATCTCCGTCATAATCGAAGCATCTCTCTCTTAAACAGTTCAGCACTACTCTTAATTTATTATATGTTTGGTTTACTCTTAGTAGAAATGTGAACCTATTTATTCCAACCAATGTTAAAAAATTTCAATATTGAAAAACTTAAACTAACTGATACCTCGAGAGGATAATAGTTAGTTACCGATATTCAATACATTATTATTATTATTATTATCCTTGTCCATTCTTATCCCCCCATTTCCGGTCTAGTTGACCTTTTATTTTTATATATAAATGTTCTTAACAAGTATACATGTGATCAGATTGTTCGAAATGTATTGCGCTAATATATCACATAGTTCTGATAATCTTCGTCTTCATATTACACTATCGAAGTTTATCAAAGGGACTAATTGCTTTAAATCACTGAATTATGTCTAGATCCAAATTATTTAACACTGAATATCGGTAACTAACTATTATCCTCTCGAGGTATCAGTTAGTTTAAGTTTTTTCAACATTGAACTTTTTTAACATTCGTTGGAATAGGTAGGTTCACAGTTCTGCTAAGAGTTCCACATTGTCGGCGAAAAGTAATGCATCAGATCGGAGTTTAAAGGTCATTTGTGTAAATTGAGAAAAGAATTCTTAGTACTGAAGTCTGAGGAACTTCACTAGGACATTATATAGCCTGAGAAGAAGTGAAGTCTACACTGACCATAAGAAATCGATTGTTTAGATGTGAGGTAAGCCAATCACTCTACGGTAAATTGGTGCCTAAACTGTTGGGCTTGTTAATGAGGCAGATATGATTGACCTTATCAAAAGTGTTTGGGAAGTCATGGTGTGTGACTCCAACCTTCCTCTTGTGCATTCGTCGAGTGCGGTCAGCATATTGATTATGTGGAAGTGAGCCTTATTGAAACCGTGCTGTTGGGTTGGAATGAAGTTTATGGATAGTAAGTAATCACGCAGACCATCGCATATCATGGACTCTGTAATTTTTGAGGATATTGAGAGAAGTGCTACCGGTCTGTGGTTTGAAGTTTCTCTGCGCCAACCTCCTTTGAAAATTGGTGTAATGTGAGCCAGCTTCCAAATTTTCGGTAACCTCTCTCGGCTAAGCGAATGTGAGATCAACACGCTAAGCGGTGTTGCCGAGATTGAAGCTGTTTCCTTCAGTATAACAGAATGGACCATATTCGGACTAGGGGTAGTGTCCTTGTTTAGATGTTGCAGCTTCCGATACACCGTGTCAGCGGTCAGGTACATTTCTTGGAGTTTTGTTGAGATGTAGGTGAAGCTCTCATCAGTATAATCAGTATGGGTCGGTTGAAATGTCCGGTGTACTGTTCTGTCAAAAGGTCTGCGGTGTCACTGTAGTTGTTGGTTAGGCCTTTAGGACTTAGCAGTTGGGAAACTCCGGTTCTGACTGTATGTTGCTTGAAATGTTTGGGGACTGTTTGCGAGACAGACTGTTTTATAGCATGTAGTATCAAGTGCTGTAAGAAATCACAGTGAACATCCACGGCAAACTGAGGGGGGATATTTTACTTCACTTGCTGCAGATTGTCCTGTTAAGTTCACACATTCAACTGTTTGGAATTCCGGAGCCTGTTGTCGGTAGGATGTGTTAGCTCAATTTTGCTGACGAAACTGAAAGCTATGACGGTGTGATTGCTTTTCCCTGTGGGAGTCAGGATTGAAAGTTCGTCAACAAGAGATTCGGTTGGATGGAACTCGTCACTATACATCAGCGTAGATGGAAGGATATCATCAATATAATCCAGAATTCACACAACAGACTACACTGCAAAGTCGTGCATGGAGGAAAGCTGACAGATGCATCCCAAATGACGACTGGCGTCAGACGAGACTGCTTTCTTTCTCTCTTTCTTCTAGTGGTTGACTGGGTTATGAGGACCTCCTCTTCTGAAGGGAAGTACTGAATAAAATGGACAGGTTGGATTCAACTAGACTATTCGGACTTCGCCTCAACATGCACAAGGGAAAAAGTAAGATCCTCAAATACAATACAGAGAATACCAACTCCATCACACTTGATTGAGGAAATGTGGAGCATGGAGAAACTTCTCCATACTTGAACATCATCATCGATGAGCAAGAAGGATCTGATATAGACGTTAAGGGGAGGATTGGCAAAGCAAGAGCAGCATTCCTACAGTTGAAGGACATATGCAACTCAAAACAACTGTCAACCAACATTTAAATCAGAATCTTCAATACGAACGTCAAGACAGTTCTACCGTTCGCAGCTGAAACTTGGAGAACTACCACAACTATCATCAAAAAAGTATAGGTATTTCTAAACAATCGTCTACGTATGATACTGAATGTCCGTTGATCGGATACCATCAGCAACAGCCCACTGTAAAAGAGAATAAACCAGCCTCTAGCCGAAGAGGAAATTAGAAAACGCGCTGAATGTGGATGAGGACATACCTATGGAAATCACCAGACTGCATCACGAAGCAAGCCCTAACTCCGAATCGTGAATGGAAACGGAAAAGAAGAAGGCTAAAGAACACACTGCGTAGATAACTGGAAGTAGATGTGAAAAGAATGAACAGCAACTGGGAAGGATTGTCAGGACAGATTTGGATGGAGAATGCTTATGAGCGGCCTATGCTCCTCCATGAGGGGTACAGGTGTAAGTAAGTAAGTAGGTGATTAATGCATTGACCTCCGAGATCTTACCACCCTAATAGATATTCTAAGGTTCTCCATATTTCCGCCTATTCAGTTTTCGAATCGGTTAAGCATGTTCTTTATATTTTCTGATGGTACATTCTATATGACACACTCAGCCAATGACATATCTAACTGATCAAATGAGTGCTCATTGTTTTTTCACTCATACATTCCACAGGTGAAAAGATGTGACTCGAACGCTCAGTCTTCTCAAAATTGGAACACGGCAACGTTACACAGCTCACTGTAGCCAGGACATAGGCATGTAAGTCAACCAAGACTCCATGTTACGTTTAATACTGCTAACATCGTGGACGATGTTTTTACTTTCATTTATTGTCTGAAATCTGAGGCTGACGCGCGAATATTGTTAGATATACAATGTTCTTAAAAATGTTGAATAGGGAAACTCTTGAAATATTACAGTAACACTAACTAATTTATTTCCACATAACAATATGTTACATGAGTCACGTCAGTTAACGCGCAAGACCGAAATGTTCCGAGCTTTCTGGGGTTTATTGTAATGAGTAACCCGGATTGGTACGTAGCATGATATAGAAACAGGGTACATAAGGATATGACTAGTGTTATGACTAATAGTAATAAACATCGGGTGCAGGTCATTCTTGCATGCTCTGTGGTGCGTGTTATGTCGACGGGTATAAGTAGTATCTAGTAGCGATGGAAAGTGAGAAACCTGGCAGCAGAAAATTGAGAGGGTAGAATAGAAGAAGAAGAGAACAGAGAGTAATTAATATGAAAATGAAGAAACAATAAAGTTTGAGACAATTAATGGACATTTTGCAAATGAAGGATTCTACGTATGGTTTTCACATTTTACCAAATATCTGTAATTTTGTGTTAGAATACATTTGGTCGTCTCCACTTGTGCTTTCGTTCATTACAGCATAATTAAAAGCTTAGAACATGCGTCTACATATAAGATATCACCCAAGTGAGGTTATTAAATACATAGGGACAGTGAAATCTTTTGATATAACATTCATGACGATAAACCATCAAGTTAATAAATAGGTCTGTGTGTTGGTGCCGTACTATAAGTTTACAGTTGCCATAATCTGCTTAAAAAATGGCACATGTTACGAAATGTAACCTTGGTGGGCACCTGACCGCTTCAAATTACACCTCTGTATGTTATGTTCGCGGCTCTGAAGAGAAGACAAGTAACAGGACGAGAAACTAAATTCTGTTGACAAAATTAGTTTTCTCACAATTGGAGAGGTTAAGGTATGGCCGTTAGCAAATAAAACTCAAGCTAATCAATAAGGGAACTTCAGATAAACTACGAGAAAAAAACGCAGTGTATGAAGAATTGTACGGAAAAACAGGCCTCAGTCAGTAGAAAGTTGAAGGACAAAGTGGGATGATTATTGATACCAAAAAACTAATGGTAACGTAAATTTTCTGAACTTCCACGTGGCTTTATCACCATAGCCTTTATTCATTTGGTGCTCTTTCTACTGTTGTTATCGAGTGCCAACTTTCAGGTATGTTATTGAGAATCTGAGGATGCATGTGATAGGGCGACTTGATACAACCAACTTAAGGTGGAAAACATGAGTCTGAGAAGCAACAAACATGGGAACACAACCTCAATATCACTGAATGGTTGCGTCGTTACCAATCATAGATAGCTGAAGACAAGAGGAATGCAGTCGTACAAGGGAAATCGACATTTATATGATAGGTCTGGTGGTAACACGTATGACCCAGACTGTGTATTACAAACTGAGTATACTAGGCATGTTCTGTTTTTTCTATGGCAGGAGAAATGGAGTGGGAAGTGAGGCTACCTCGTACTTGTGTTCCTGCTTGCTAACACATGTTATTCACCCAGTAATTTGCTAACTTCCGCGAACTCTCATAATACTCGTTATGGCTGTCTATCATTACAAGGAGTCCGGTTGATTTTGTCAACAGAAAGATTATCCATAACATTCACCATGACAGCCAGGCGATGGGAGTATGGTTCGTTCTCATCTACTAAGACATTCTGACATCTTCATTTCAGGATGCTATAATTTTTTAGGGTCAAACTCGTCAAACGAACGGCAGAGGGTGGACCTACTGAGGCTCGGTCCTTTAAACTAGTGTTAAAACCAGACATATTTAATAATGTGAAATACCAGAAATGTCAGGCTCTTCCGAGCTTCTAGCGAGACTTAGCCAGGAAATTTTCCACTCAGCATCTTCTAGATTCTAGCTGTCATGCGAAAACGTGATTATGCTGTACCAGGCTACGGTTTGCTAAGATGAACTAAAAAGCTGCGAACTATATTGTCTGTACTCTCGTGAGGACATTATTTATAGTGCTCAAATCTCTCATGAGAGATATATCAGCAGCCTGAGGGATAAGGCAAATTGGTCGAGTGTAAATTTTGGATCTATCTATGGTTGTTGTACAGATATGGGAAACACTTGTTATATCTAGCCACATTCGATTTCACTTTGCATTATATAACAGTTCGGTTATGGAGACCATGAAGGTCAAAAAGTGTCCTCTGAAGTGTTTGATAACGTCCTCCTTGAAATCCAATGTGACCTGACAGTACGTGTTCACAGGGCGTTGAAGTAAGCGCTTTCACCTTGAAATCGCCAACTAGCTTCTGATCATCTCATTCATAAATTTTAGTTTCTCCGGATTTTTTCTATATGATGGTTGATCTTTAAACTTTGATGTAGTGTGATGATCTGATCCGTGATAATTGGTGCTCCACCTAAGCACTTTGGGTTGATGAGTATGTTGTATATGTTGTTCACAGACTGTGAAATATTTGCATAATTTCTGCACTGAGTAAACCTGAGGTTATGAGTTTCCTATGTTTATATTAGAACAGATAAAACATTCGAAGGTACTTGCACTTTTATGATAGTAGCCGTTATTGTTCTTCAAGATTCAGTACTGTACCATAGAGCTATTTTACTGTTGGTGATAAAAATTCTGACTTCGATATTTTGTGACAGTTGTTACGGATTACAGATACTTTCTAATTCCAGGAACGTTGCCCCTGCATTGTCGACTGTCGACTTTATGCTTGCATCCAATCCCCATGGTTTATCAGTGATACTGCTCAGGTATGTTGAGGTTCCTCCTCGTTGAGAACTCCACTATCAAGAGTAATTCGACTAGTACTCACTATGTTGCCCTATAGGTCTTGTTGACATGCATGGGACAGAAGGGATAGACTATCGATGAGATCCAAGTTGTCTAGCTGCGTCCAGTGTCCACTGTACTATGTGCTTTCCATGAGCTATGGAGGCCCCCATAATTCAGTCGAACAACAGAAAATAAGAAAGGGTGATGAAGAGCAGTCTTGTCTGAAACCAACTTTCACTTGGAATGAGTTTATGAGATGAACTCTGTTCACGACTTTGCAATGCGAATCCTTCTCAGGAATTATGCATGATTGTAATTATATTTCAAGGCACACCGTACTGTCGAAGAGATCCGCAAGCTTCTCTAATCCTGGTTGCCAAATATTTTCTCATATTCAAGAATTGTCCATTAGCCATGCTAACCTCTCCGACTGTTATTGAGGTAACATCTAGAGGAATGTCTGTGTTCTGCTTCGATCTCCGGTGAGTTCAGTCGGTCTGGCTTACTCAAAAGTCCTTCAAAGTGAGCTTTACATCTCTTCCATCATTCCCATACATCAACGAATGGTGTTTTGTACCTAACTGGTCCCTCTAGTCTACTATCTTCGTCTGAAAGTTTATTAGTTGTACGGTGTGGTTCCTCCATATTTTTCGTCTCACATCTTTCTTTGCTGTCACTAACAGGAGTTTCGCATATTCTCACGCACCAGCTCTAATACTTTTCTTCACTCATTTGCTTACACTTGTGTATCCAGCCTGTGGGATATTTTTCTTTTTCCATGTCCACCCCCCTGTTTGTTACTATCGTCCTGTTCTTACATTCTCGAATCTTCCCCAGGCTATCAACAGGGGTCTGTTCTTAATGCCAGTGCTTTTCGCAGCTCAAGCATGCCAAAGTCATTGCTTCTGTAATTCCTATCTAGTTGTCTTCCATACTGTTTTGTTGGAAGGCTTATAAGTTGTCCTAAGTGTTGTGTCGAACAAAATTAGCATGCTAGGATCTTTAAGGAAAGTTTCGTTAAGTTTCTGTACTGCATCTCGTCTAATTGTCCAAAGACTCTTTTGTTTTAGCTTAGCCATCAACAGGTGATGATCTGGAGTTATGTCAGCCCTTCTTTTCACAAGTATATCTCCTATGAACCTTCTGAGTTTTTTATCGATGAGTGATTGGTATGGTTATGTGTAATGCGATTCGGCGGAACCCGTGTACTTTTATACATGTGTTTGTGAAATAAAATGATGTCACCTATAGACATGTCGAAAGCACAGAGTTTTTAATGGTTTCACTGGGTTAGTATCTCATTCAATAGTCCAAGTTGTTTTATTGACCGAGCCATTAAAATGAATGTGAGCCTGCTTCATCAGAATAAATGATCATCTCGCGACCAAGTCATAGAGTTGAGTTGAGCCGAATGCCTTACTTTGGACAGAACATCCTCTACATTCCTTGCACTAGGGCGTGGTCCTAGATAAGTGGAGGTTGGCACATCATCTCAATCCTTAAGAAAGGGGGACGGACGATCCTTCAAGCTACCAAAAAGTATCCTTTCTTTCGCTACCCTAAAGAAATAAGGGATCTCTGGCTTGTGGTGTTTCACATGGAACCGTCTCAATGGTAAACGTATTTACATCTCAAAGTACGGCTCCACGAGGAGCCACTCCCATTGTGGTGTGGTCTACTTATATCCATATAAGTAGTATATGGCGATGGTCAGACATAGAATGTATTTTGGCAGAAGACCGATGAGGAAAGAACTGAAATGAAGCGCAATTGGTAGGAAAATGCATGAACAATGGAATTAGAGAAGATGGATTTATATTTACGGGAGGAACAGTGAAGATTGAGACAATTGGTTGTTAATTTGCATATTAACTGTTCATTGTATGGTTATCAGAATTTAGTGAGATAGTATGTAATTTTTGCCTAAATACATTCGATTGTCCGCAACCGGTGTTTTGTTCACTACACCATGTCACCAATCTGTTAATCGTTGTTGATAACTGTGTCACTGTACTCGGTCGCAAATCTAGAGAGAATATTACGTATCTTGAATTCCAAAGATTTTTTGATAAGACCAGTAATCAACAACGTCAGGGGAACATGTCTTCGGTTACAGTTGATAGACAGATTTAGGCCATATGAATCTCCGATCATTTAAGGACAGGTTAAATTATTCACGTTCGTGAAGTGAAGGCTATCCTACTGCCCCCAGGGCATAGTATCAGGAATTTCGGTTTTTCGCTTGACACAAACCACACGCATTTATTGAAGTATTGTTGTCTGGAGGTCTAAAACATTCGGTAGTGACCCAAAGCGCCAAGGATACACTACTGTCTCGAGAGGATCAAACTTGGTGTCACAGCGCCAAGGACATCTGTGGACTAGATTCCAAATTTGCATACCGCAAAAAACTACATTTATAACTTGAAAAGTTCATACTGAAAGAGACTTTAGTTTAAAAACTTTTGTTACTGTAGTTCCTAATAACGTAAAATCATAGACCATCAGCCTTACCCTAAAGTGCCTAGGAGCCCTAAGCCCAAGACTTAAGAGGGATGCCCCGAAACACAAGACTCTTACCTTTTAGAAGATAGGCTAGTGAGAGGCAACCTAAAAGACCCTTGACGCCCCTGAACGTCCTCTGGATCACCCAATTAAGTTAAATTTCAACACAAATCATAGGGGAACTACACAGAAGTTAGAGGTAAAACACAATGTATAGTTAAGTCGGTGAAATGAAATCGAACCCTATTCAAGACATCCAACAACTTTAAAACAGCTAAGGCTCATCCGTTGATGGTACACCTATTCTAACTGATATGATGGTATGCAGAGTCAATAACAGCTCGCAAAACCTGAATAGCAGTTAACGAAATAGGAAAATATGATAATACCGTCCAAAACAGAATTATTATGCGTTGAGTGTTTAGATTATAACAGTTGCTGTGTGATGGATCCTACTTGAGAGTAATCATATGGGTATTAACCGCAAGAGGAGTTCATTCAACTACTGAATGTCCCACTGTGTTTGGCACTGACGGAGTAACAGAAAATGTAAGTCCAGCAGAGTTATTAGGTGATCTAGACCATTAGTTTCATGTAATGTTGATTGGTCCAAACGAGTACATAAAACTATCATATTCTTATCAAAGTCTGTAACCAACACGACAGAAGAGGAGATTAAGCAGGTGGTATTTACTTGCACAACAAAAGTAAAGGAATTAACGACCAATCAACACGTGTAGTTTTTCGATGACTGACACAAGTAAACAACATGTACTGGACATGCACTTTAACACAGAAAGGGAAGATGTAGTATTTTATTATGGTTACAGAAATTATTCCATTATTGTATTGCTGAAGTTGATCCAAATCCCACACCTTTGTTTCTGCTAAATTTTATCGACTGCCTTCAATATTGAAGATACGACCAGTATTCTAGTTTGGCAACTAGCAACCAGTAACACCTATATTCGAAGCGCTCCCCAACCAGTTAAAATCAGAAGTCAGATGCGAAGAGATCGGAAAGATTTGTTTGATACGTTATAAATATATGGAGAAGCGTTTACTCTAATCTGGCTAGTGAACGTAGGAGCTGTGTCCCACGCTGGGTCGTAACGTGATCTGGTACGGATGCATGACCGAACAACTTCAGTTAAACAAGTCCACTTAAAACAATGTGGTCAGCATCCAATGTCGAACACTTAAAGAGCTATTGATTTTGGGGAATTATTTTCAGCTACAATATAAAGTGTAAGTGGGTTCTATGCGCTTGCTATCCTCTTGCTTTTTTTCTTCCAGAATGTCTCGAAAACACAGTTTCTCATACTCTGTCAGCATGCAAAATATTTTCACGTTAGATGCAAACCAATAAAAGACTATACATCACACTCATAAACATTTGAACTATTTGAAGCATCTTCTAAACCTTTTGAAGTCGAAATGGAAAAGAAATAAATGTTGTCCGGAAATTTACAAGACATTGAAACTGTTTCTTAACACCTACTCTCAAGCTTCAAGGATTCGTTTAGAATAAACTCATCCTTCATAAAGTTGTTGTACATTGTGTGTCCCTTGTTTTCTCACACCACATTCAAATATTACTTCCATGCAAGTCAGATTTGATATTTCCTATCGGCGGGGTTTTGGTTAAGATGGTTTGGTTTTAAGCGTTCACCCTCTCATCTGTAATCTTTTAGGAGGTTTCGAAGTCGGATATTGACAAGCCCTTCAAACTAAATGGTCTTTTTCTTGCCCCAGATGCTTCTCAGTACATACTATCAATTGTTCAACGTGTTGACCCCGGGAAACGACAAAAGGTTCTTCGTAAGCTGGTGGAAACAATCCTTAAGCAAAAAATTGATAACAACAGAATTTCGAAGGCACTGTGTGAAGCAGCTGTCAAAGAGTGTCGAGCAGAGCACTCTACAGATAATATTGTCCTATACGTCATCGATGCTTTTTCGGTAGGGTACTTCAGTCCGCTTTCATTTCTTTATAGGTCCCATACTTTCGTTTCTCCAAACCCCTGAAGAAGTTTGTTCCATTTGTGCCTGCTGATTCGTCAGAGAATCGTTTGATATTTCCAGTGTCACCAGATGCAAAAGCTTTTTTGTATGCTCATCGCTACGAGGTATTCCGACGTTTTTGATAAGTATTTAATAGCCTTAGTTACATATCTGCCAGCTTATTTGTATTTATGTCCACAAGGGACGACAAGTACCGAAATAATATTTCAGTTAAAAAACCACATCACGTAATTCGCTGAGCTCTGTTGACCCATAGCTACTGTCAATGTCCTCGTTCTGTAGTATGTTTCTAAAATTGAAAAGTAGAAAACAAGTACGTTCTGCTTTACAGCACCAGAAGGTGTATTCCTATTGTTAACAGAATTCATAGTATATTTATCTGCTATCTTCTTGTTGTTTCTGGAACTTATTGATACTGCGGACTGAAGATCAGGGTTTTATAACTTCTTGAATTTATGGACCGAGCCTACGATTCAAAATACTTTATTTGTTATCTAACTCCCACAAAAAACATTCCTTGAACATAAATGCAGCAAAACCACTGGAAGAAGTTATAAACACAGTCTGTCACAATCAACATAGCTTGGGATAACGTATAGGTCAAGGAACGGCACTTCTTATCCCCATCCGTACTAAGGAAATTGTAATTTAGAACATCCAACAACATAAATAACGGGAACAAGTAAATTCTACCAACCGCGATTAGTGGTATACATGAAGCACCAATTCAAGTGAATATGTTCCCCTGAGAATTCAAAACAAGTCATGTTATGAAAAACTTTTATGTTCACTGTTTGGGTTGATGTTTTAAGGGTTTAGAGTACGTAAACATGTAGGACCTGTCCCAAGACAAACTAATTTGGGTGTGTAGGCTTGTCGGAATGTAAACTAAACAAGCCAATTCCAGTCTTTTGTCAAGATTATGTATATGTTTAGTCCTTTCTTGTTGTTTATCCATTATTTTGTGTGGCGCATATGTATCTGGTGCCCTTTTGTACCAATATGTATGTGTTTAAATAAAATAAAAAATAAGTTGTTTATCCAGTAGTTAAAATGATAACAGTAGTTTGGCTGAGCCACTTAAGGGTCCTGAAACAAAACTAAGGGAGTATTCATGTGATGTCTACATAAAATCAGAAGCATGTTTTGTACGGATTTTTCACTCTCCCCATTTTTGTTTAGTTTAGCCAATAACATGTGGTTCTTACACTCGTCGGATATCTCACCACCAATATATTTATTTGTTTATTTATTTGAACACGTAAACATTAGTACAACGGGGCATCAAATACATATGCGCCACACAATAACAATAAGACCAGTAACAGTTATTATGGATTTGTGTGAGGGCTGTAATACTACGCGAGTGCGCAGACCGAAGCAGGTGTTTTTCTTAGAGGGTCACACCCGGCGTCTTTGACCTGAAGGTCTAATCCACAACACAGTGGAGCAATGTCAGATGTAGTCCCATGGTACCCGGTAACCGACAATAGGTTTCTTTCGGGATCCTGCAGCCCATGTGCGCCATTGATTTGGAATCAGAGTTTTCCAATTCCCATAGGTGGATCCTCTATATCCACCAACCCGATTAAAGAGCCGGACATTCATCTTTCGTCCTATCGACTTCGAAAACAACAGTAATGCTGCGAGAAGGTAGTGAGTAGGACTTCCATGGCAGTGTCGAACGTGCCGACAACTTCACTTATCTTGAAAGTCTGATCAGCCCCAGTGGGTTGGTGTCTGACGAGATCTCAGCACGGATTCAAAAAGCTCGTTTGACTTTTGCCAACTTACGTCACTTATGGCGAAGACGAGACATCCGTCTGTTAATTAAGGGACGAGTATACTGCACAGCAGTTCGCTCTGTTCTAGTTTACGGCTGCGAAACGTGGCCATTAAGAGTAGAAGATACTCGTAAGTTACTAGTATTTGACCACAGATGCCTTAGAAATATTCCCAGCATCTGCTGGGATCACCGGGTAAGTAATAGTGAGGTTAGACACAGAGTATTAGGGAATGATGGTAAATCAGTTGATGAGGTCATGAATCTTCATCGACTGAAATGGTTAGGCCACGTGTTACGTATTCCTGAACACCGATTACCACGACGCGCGATGCTGACTAGTATAGGGGATGGTTGGGAGAAAGTTAGGGGCGGCCAAACGAAAACGTGGCATCAGTGCTTGAAGTCACTAACTTCTAGTCTGAGCCTTGTTGGTAGATGCAGACCACTTGGTTGGGGTCCGCGTGACTATCGTAATAAATGGTTGGAGACCCTGGGTGACATGGCTCAGAATCGATCACAATGGCGTAGGTGTATACACTCTTTATCTTCCCTTAAACCTTGAGATTAAAATTGCTTCATAACTTTTTTCCTTCCTATACTATATCCTTATATACAACCTTTCTTTTATATATTACCACCACTAAGTTAACTACTTCTATGAATCCGGTATTCATCTTATTGTGCTAACGAGGTATGGCAACTTGGACCGATGCATATATGTGCCTGGCCCTACGTTGTAGCTGACTGACTGAGTATATATTCTTTATGTTTGAAAAAATCGTATACGTTACATTATAATTATCTTCAGATATTTGGGTTCTTACTGCTTTTGAAATCTTTTAATTTGAGTTAGTCAGCATTAACAAAAGTGATGACACCTCGCGTGATTTTTATGTATTAATAAATAGTTTCCTAAAATTCTCATCCTCTCCCAAATTTTTTTAAAAATCTACCTTAGGTTATATATCAGAGAATTTTGCGGCATCAATTATTCTCACAGACAGCTGCTCTGGATGGGTCTCATAGTACAAATTATCGTCTTAGACAGATTGAATATTTACTTGCTTCTGGATCAAGAATAGATTCAACTGTTGTATTAGGACTAATCAGTCAACTTCGTGAAGGTAAATGGTATGCTGAAGATCCATCAGGTATAGTACAACTGAATTTACAACAAGCTGTTTTTCATGAGGTGAGGTTTGCAAAATTATATGTATACAAACTGGTTGAAATGGTCTAAAACAATTACTGTCTAGAAATTGATATCAAAGATGTTCACGACCTAGAAAATCAGCTGTTTTCACTCATCTGTCGTAGGATATAGTATACCATTCTAATCTTTTTAGTATTTTTAGTTTGGTTTTAATCTTAAATAAAAAATAGTTTCGACATGTACTATGTGAACTCAGATAAGGTTGATTGTAATATCATTGTCTTCTCAATAAACATTACTTATCCGGATAATTCATAAAAACATGTCACAGTGTTCAACCAATCTACAAAAGTAAAATTTTTTTATTGTAGATATTTTACTGTCAGTTATCCTGAGATCTAATCGGTTGTTCTTTCACATATATTATTCTGTTTTCTTTAATATACAAAAATTTGGTACAACTGGACATCAAAAGTAGTATATAGATCAGAAAAAAGGAGGTAAGGACTATAATGGAAGTTGAAGTATAAGTGAACGCGAGTGGTTTTTAATAGGACATACATTTCATCTAACAATCCAACTGAGGAAGACTTTCAGTTGAGACGGTTTCATATTTTTTTGGAGAGTACAAGAGAGAACTACGATACAATCTCCACCGGCTTTGATTCCGAGTCAATCCTGATATTTCAAACCGTTAGGGTGTATTGTCTTTCGGACTCCAACCAAAAAGCCGTAATGTATCATATCACATCACGACTCCATGTCAAACTGGCCACTTCTCTTTTTCACTCAGTCTGTCAAGAAATAACGCGTGATGTTTTTTATGGAAGCGAGATAAGAAATGAATACCTGGAACATTAACCGCATATAATGGATACAGAGTGAGTTGGGAAGCTCTGATTCCAAATAAATGGTGCACATGGGCTTCAGGATCCTGTAGGAGCAAATGGCGTACGAACCTATATTTGGCCATCGGCTATGTTGTGGAGGGATCACCTAAAGTTGCTCCATTGCCGTGTGGACTAGACCTCTAGGTCAAACGTTCAAAGAGTAACCTGAGCACACTATCGACTTCCATTTGGGTACTCGGGTAATATCTGAGCCCAAACATAAACATGATTAATACGAAAATATTTTCAGATACCAGTTTATGGATTGCAATTATATAAGACTTTCTACATTTTTTGACTTTTAATTTTGACGGATATGTAACAATGTATGCCAAACAAAGACTAGATGTTCACTTGGTATACTTCTCAAATGAATATATCTTCAGGTTTATATATTGTATAGTGATCATTTAGTGGGTGAAAAATGAACAGATTCTGTAATTTGAAAAATTACATTAAACCACATATAAGCCCCATGTTTTGTAACAATAAGAGTTCCGTACAAAATTATTTTCGTTGACTATTCTTTATTGGTTATCCACAAACTGTAGTTCCATTTTCTATCACAAGCTGTTTTTTGAGATTTCTGATCGAACAATATAAACAGACTGCATACCCGAATAATTTTTTACGATTCATCTTATTAACAATACTCTTCACTGATGTACAATAACATTTTTTTTGACGTAACAATTCCTACCTCTTTTATGACGTTTTGACCATTTGATACTGATTCTCTCCCAAAATGTTTGCCATGCAAATCTTGATTTATATACTGTAATTATGTTACTAAACACTAATTCAGTTCATCAAATCTGTAAAAAGCCAAATTGTTAATGTTAGTTTTAAATAAAAACAACATCAAGTCACTATCACTTTAAACATAACTAGACTTTTTTGTGATTGTTATATTGTTTGTTAATACAAATAATTATCACAACATAGACTTTTACTTACACTGCTAACTGACCTTAGTTAAACAACTATTGAGAATCATGAAACACTGTGTTGAGCATATACGATCTCAAATTACAACTTATGAGAAGCGAATCAATATCAATTAGGTTAGGATTTTGTCACAGTAAATTATTGTTCGGCGCGAACTGTGTTCATGGAATTACAGTACATTTTTACGATGATGTATGCCAATGAAAAATACTCAGTTTAATTACTCCAATCATTTTTTATTAATATATCATTTTGACTAGTTTTTATTTTGTTTCAATTTCAAAAAACTTCATCTACAAAACATGTTTTTATTTTAGTGAGGGGAGGGAATGAAAGAGGGCAGAGGTAGTTTTTTTTCACGGTATTGAAATCGAAGTCATGTATTATCACCAAAGCACACAAACGTATCACACTAGGTAACTGTTTCGTTCCCCTTTTGGAATGTTCAACTGTGCGAATTCACAATTACACAGGATCGAACACAAGACGTCGGGTCTCAGGGTGAGATCTTAAACTTAGGACCACTTAGTATCCAATGATTTATATTTCTAATTTCAAAAAATGACGATTTTGCATATCTGCCTTCTAATGCGATTGGTAGATAACATTCGACATGGTTGAACTCCACTGGTCACGGCCTCTTACAGGACGACCCTTTGGAATTCGTGCAACATTGCACTACTATCCAGTACTTCCGGGTTGTCAGTATTTTTCTAACTAAGACATGCAAATTGTGAGGCTCAACAATCTCTACAAACCATTCTACAACATGGATTTCAGTTTTGCCAGCAAGTAATACTGTTATTTCTTATTATATCATTTGACTAATCTCTAGCTGAGATAGTTGTTCGGTTTATAAAATTCACTTAACAAATGTATATACATACGTTTTTTTCTCAGTTGACACGACAATAAAAATATACAGAAATTGAATTTTCTTTATTTAGATAACTTCTGGAGCCGACAGGTATATAATATGGGAGAATGCCAATTTCATGTTGAACTAAATGTGACAATTAATCATTACTTAATGGTATGCTTAATCTCATGAATATCTCATGCCCGTTCAGCATACACATCTATAAGTGTCTGGAACTTGTAATTTTTTTCATTACTATGAAGTTGACTCTGAAAATAAAGCTGCTTTTACATTAAAAAAAGCCAAGTGAACTTAGTATTCCCGGTTTCTTGTCGAGTGACAGTAAACAAGATAGAATGTTCCAGATAAAACGCTGAGTCGAGTTTCTTTTAATGATTAATATTTTTAGAGTATTTTCTTTTGTAAAATATACTGCATTTTATTATTTACTATTTAGGGATTACTTCCTGAAGGATCCATTGCACTAATTGAAGGTTTCTATGATGAAAAAATACTATACGTCACTGGTATTGGTCTTCCACCTTGTGAACCACCGGAAATTTCACGTCGTGCCTTTTCTGTCGGTAATCCATTCGGTGGTTGTGATACTAGTGATTCCCTTGCAGCATCTTTAGATACAAAGATGCATAAACTCTTGACAACTACTCAGGTAATTATTCCATAATCCATAGAACTCACAAATTTAATTCGTTCAGCAGTATGACTTGGATTTCAGATTATGATTTTATTGCGCTTAGTCTTACTATTCAATCATAAGTGACATAGACCTTGGTATGAATATGCATTGGCCTAAGTTACCTTACTATATAAACATAATTAGATGTAATTAACAAGATAAATAGCGAAGGAGTTGAAATAATGTAGTAGCAATGATAATGAGGAATACTAAGCGTTGAAAATACGGTTTTACTGCTTTTCGACCAACCTGTCTAATATAGTTAGGACCTAAACAAATAAGTGTTCTATCCAATATTTCTTGATTGGTTCATGACGGTATCTCACATCTAAGTCAATGTGTCAGATACGGTCAGGAGAGGAAACAATATTTGATTGGAAGAATCTTATACACTTCATAATTTTTATAATATAAATAATAATCTTTCATTCGTCAAATAGTTTGTCGACACTGATTGGAATAAACGTTAAAAGTCATTGTTTTCATACGGAAATGTGTTAAACTCATCGACTTTCATAAAAAAATTATCAGATTAAGCAAGTGAATGTCTTAAGAAAAACAATCTCCTCAAGATGGCTTAAATGTAATTGATATAGTGCTGTAGTATTCAGGTTTCCTATTTAGTCAACAAATTAGTCATTCATCGCTTTATGTTATTCATTTAAACAGATTTTTGTTTCATAATTAAAATAATATAATTATTTCAAAAAAATACTCTTATCCACTATGTTATTGATTCTTTCTTTTAGGCTGGTTCAGATGCTATGCTTGTAATTTTGGGAGAAACTAATCTGGATAGGCCAGATACTTTGGATCAGTTGACTACGCTTTTCAGTGGTTATTCAACGTGCGCTCCAGTTGCATTTATATTAAGTGGCAATTTTCTAAGTGCTGATTCCATTGGGAAGACATGCACCGAACGTGTAAGTAATGGGTTATTTTCTATGTAGGTAAATTTGTGAAATATCAATTGTATGGGTTGAAAACGCTTTAAAAATTGAAATTATTATCATTCATTATGATGTGAATGCCTCCATATCAGAGCGAAATAAATTTATCTAGACCAACACCAAATGGTTGTAGTCTAAAACAAAACGAAAGGTGCTTGATTTTATCTTCCGGTTTCTTAGCTCAGACAACTTTATTCCTGGCAAGCAGCAACTCTAATCATAAAGAGAGAGATCTTCTAACATGGAAAGGTCAGAACGTCAATGATAGATACAAGTAGACTATATTTTTCGCAACCGTTACAGAGGCTTAGTAGAATGCCGGTCATCTGGAGTACGTATTTAGACTGATCCACATAATAATAATAATAATTATTATTACTATTATTATTAGCTTTATTCAATATTATATTTTTGGCACAATATAGAATTCTCAGCACAAAGTATTTCAACAAGTTTCCGTTTCTTATTTATTTATTTATTTAAAAAAAAACATATTGGTACAAAGGGGCACCAGATACATATGCGCCACACAAATAAATGAAATGATGACTTCCGTTTCTTACTTCTTGGTCGATCCTGACGACAAACATTGAGTGGTCACCAGCTAAAAGTTAGTAGTACATGAATCGATATCTGAACAATGTACATTCTTTTCGTTGCATATTGCCAGTAACCACGATGTCTCTGATTGGGCTTTCATTGCAACTTATACAGCGGAAGGTTGTTAACTTTTCATAAACGCACTTTAATAGGTTGTGCTATTTATAAACATAATAGTGTGTTAAAACAAGCAAAAACAGATAACTTGTTGAAATATCTAGAGGGCAGAAACAGGTAACCCAGATGTTCAAGCAGATGAGCACGCGTTTGCTTGCATCTGACTGGGTATAGGAAATCCACAGCAAGAAAACCCCTTAAATTATACCCCCAACGGTAAAAAAGTAAATGTATAGAATTCTAAATAATGTTTTAAAAATGACTTGGAGTTAATCACTTTTGATTGATTTAATTCTATTCAATGGGTGGCTTCTTCTAAAGTTTACAACACGAACTGATCCTAGCTAGACCATTGCTGAAAATGAGAAAACACTGGATTGCTGTTTCATGCTAGTATAGGACTCCTCAGCAATACTCAATCATAAGTATTCGATTTTATACAGCATATTTTGTGAGTACATGAAATACTCGTCGAATATTTGTCTAATGTGTTGCTTTTTAAAAGCTGTCCCAAGTTTTATGGAGTAGATAAATGGATGGTGATTAACAGTGGAATCCAGTACACGTGTTTCGTCCTATTTAGAATTCCGACTAGATGTAACGACATCCGAATATTGATGTTCACACTTGAACTTGAATCTAGTATCTTTAGCTGTAAACACTAAAACGTTATTCACTTCGCAACTTTGTCCAGATAGACGCTAAATTATTCAATGGATATTATGCTTATGTCACTATTAATAAGGGCTTGAAATGTCCTGTTGCTGTTATTCAGGATTATTCAAACCCTCATTATGAATAATTTAAGTTGTATTCCAGAAATTTTTGTTACAGCCGGCTAATTTGCTTTTTATTTAAAAATCTCATTACAAAATAGATACTTCGATTACACATCTGTGTCACTAACAATCAAAATTTAATTCACTTGACTTATTTATTTATTTAAACACATAAATATTGGTACAGAGAGGCACCAGATATATATAAGCCGCACAAATCTCATTTGATTTGTGTGAGGGCTGTGATATAACCCAGGTGCCCAAACTGAAGCAGGTGGTTTTCTTAGGGGACCACACCTAGAGACTTCAACCTAAAGGTCTGATCCACAAGGCAGTGGAGCATCATGAGGAAATGCAGTCCCATGGTAGCCGGTGACAAACGACTGATTCATACGCCATTTGTTCCCTCAGAGTACTAGAGTCCATGTGAACCATTGGTTTGAAATCGGGGTTTCCCAACTCCCCTAGGTGGACTTTTCGTCCTCTCAATTTTGTAAACAACACCTGTGGCACGAGAAGGCAGTGAGTAGGACTTCCCTGACAGAGGCTATATACGCGTGGCCATGTGAGAGCATTTCGAGAAAGAGAGCGGACTCTCCCCACTCTCGGCCGTACCAGGGCATTTGGGGGCATTCACTTGGCTAATATCTGTTGATGCCATAAATATAACAATTTTTAAACATTATTCTGCGAGGTTTTCTTACGCCTTGATATTAGATTTGTATTGATTACAGTCTTTCTGTCTTAAAAATATATGTGCATTTATTTTGACAACGTATACTGAATTTTTGTTTGTTAAATTTCAAAGGATCCATAAAACGAACATGTTGTAGTACTGATAATTCTGTTTTCAATTAGAGGTTAATTCTACGAAGATTATTACGACAGTTAATCACAATTTTCAAGAATAACTTTCCAGATTCAGAGTCTCAACACACCTCTCAATCCAACCAGTCACCAAAATTAATACTGATTCCCGGTCCTGAAGATCCTGTTTATGCTCCGAAACATATTTTACCACGACCTGGTTTAGGCATTGATTTGATTTCTGATAATAAAGATCGTTCTTCATCCAGTTGTCCACCATGGCTACATTTAGCATCAAATCCATGTCGACTGCGTTTATACACTCGTGAAATAGTTATTTTCCGTGTTAACTATAGTCGTCTATTAGTTAGACACTGTATTCACCTACCTACATTGAACAATTTGGATTCGTATGTTGAAACAAGTGAAAATATTGAAAGCTCTACTTCAAGAGAAAATTCTGAGGTAAGAATTATTCTATTGTTATATGTATACAGAATACACTTATAGTGCTTTTTGAGGATTTCGATTACTCAACAGAAACTTACGAGTAAATAGTAACTAATAACTACGGGTCTGAGTAATCATTGTCACATGAACTTTTCAATACTTTTTGTACGTGGCTGACTACTGTTTATGATATGCTTGAACTAAGTCGACTTCGCGGTAACGAACGAAGGCCAATGACACAATGACACGATAAGCTAATCTAATCTGTTTTCCCAGGCCCCGCTAACTAGATGAAGAAGTCCAAGGCAAAGTAGGGGAATATATATTCCGTAATCAGCTGAGTACAAGCAGGTCATAAGGGGAAAAACTCAAACGTATATATACAGCAACAAATTGTCCTTGGGCATCATTATAAAATTGCACACTCAAAGAAACAATGGACCAATAGCGTTTAAGATAGTTTACAAGTGGGAAATATGACGTGAAGGTAAAAAGAGCGCTTTTGGCGCGAAAACAGCTAAGTTCAAATTTTCAAAATAAATTACAAAATTAAGCCATTTATCAAGTAAGTTCTGGGAATTTGACGTCCCAAACAGTTTAGTTAGAGATCACTGCAGTGTTCACGTTATTAGTGTCTCAAGTTGTCTGTCACTGTCCTATATTCATGATCAAACGAAAAATTTACTTGCCTATTTATGAAGCTTTGTAAAAAAAGTTCAAGAAAGCCAACCGGTGTCGAAGAATTAAATATTCCATTATCGTTTCTATATGTTACTTTATCCCATAGTATATCGTTTCGTGAATGCATATTGTAAATTACTTCTTTCTACATTTCAGACGGCGGTTGATATGGATAGTGAAGGAGTTGCTACCACTAGTAGTAGTACTCCATCAATAAAACAACATACTACTTCAAAGAAATATAAAACAACAAATGAATATTTAGGTCAATGTCTTGCACGTTGTTTAGCTAGCCAAGCGCATCTCTTACCACTTCTAGGTCATATAGCGCCTGTCTACTGGTACTATGATCAAGCTTTAAGTTTAAATCCATTGCCTAACTTGGTTATCGCCATTGAACCGGAACCATTGGCCAATTTAAATGCTTCACAGCCAGGATTAGTGACTACTGGTAATTGTCGTTTTATTAATCCAGGTCGATTTGGTCATGTGGAATTTTCCAATGAGTTTTCAGGCCTCCAGAAAAAGTATACTTTCAAAGTTTATTATCCAAGAACTGAAATTGTTGAGGATAGTTGTTTACCTTAAATACTAATGTATAGTTTCTTTTTAAAATGTATATTTTATAACAGAAGATTAATTAATAATAAAAATCATTTTCCAGATTTTATCTTATTATTGGAAGTCGAGTTGTCTGATTTTTTTGGTGGAAATTAATAAATCTTAGGTTGTATTCCTCACAGATGTTGATCCCACTTGGGCTGTCATCAAAAACCAGGGAGCACTGGACAATTGTTTCGTCTTAGTACGAGGGACCTTAGTAGTGCGCCCCGATCTCCTTAATCATTAATCAAACCCAGAACCTTCAGGTCCCTGATGCAGATTCAACGTTAATCAATTTACGATATAACATGAATACCTTCCAATGCTATTAGTCGCAATTGTTTCACTTATGAAATGTTTAATATTGTTATGACCTCAGGAGCATCAATAACATGGAGGTTTAATAGTCGCGGTGTCATTAGCTTACAGTCAACGTCTAATTTACTAACAACTACTGATAAGTTATTCTTGAGCATGTTACCTTTAGTGTTGTGAACGATAACTCATGGTGATTACCGATTTACTGTTTAATACAAAATTACAGAATGTCTTGGGAAAATATGAGAACCATACATTGAATATATCATTTGCAAATTCCCAACATTTGCCCTTCACATTCTGCATGATTTTTCTAATCCACAATCCTTTTCTATTCTATTGAACTCGATCTTCTTAGCCTTCTCCTGTCAGGTTTTGCACTCCCGACTGGTGTTACATAATACTTGTGTCGACAGACATAAGTAGCATTCACCACACTAATGATATTGATTCATTTCAACAATTAAACAAGACCTATCACAGTTGCATAGAAAAGAATGTGATTTTGTATTAATAGGGTGTGAATATTCAAAAACCACAATGTAGTCCATTATTGACGAAATATCTGCTTAGACGATAGCATAAACGAATAACTAGATCCCAATACACTAACTGTAGTAGGCTATCCGCAAAGTCTGACAGGAAGTCATACACATGGACTGCTTGTAGTAAGCCTCATCATGAAGCTATATTCAACAGGAATTCGAAGCATTTGTTCATCATACCGATGACAACGTGTACTATACTGACTTGCCATCTTTTACTAACGACAGTAAAATAAACAGTAACATCCACCAATGCAGTATAATTTAAAAACTTGCTTATTCCTATTTTACATGCATTATTCATGCATGTTAATTAGTAAGCCACATATTCACGCTATAAATCCATGTTACTTTCTTATAAACGCATATTGGTCAGCTCATGCTCACATATCTGTTCAACACATGCAAGATATAAGTATTTTGTTTCCCCTTAAAAGACGATATTTCAGTACCGTACATTTACCTTTCAATTATC
>NC_031495.1:7059430-7060579 GCF_000237925.1 Schistosoma mansoni
TTATACAGCGGAAGGTTGTTAACTTTTCATAAACGCACTTTAATAGGTTGTGCTATTTATAAACATAATAGTGTGTTAAAACAAGCAAAAACAGATAACTTGTTGAAATATCTAGAGGGCAGAAACAGGTAACCCAGATGTTCAAGCAGATGAGCACGCGTTTGCTTGCATCTGACTGGGTATAGGAAATCCACAGCAAGAAAACCCCTTAAATTATACCCCCAACGGTAAAAAAGTAAATGTATAGAATTCTAAATAATGTTTTAAAAATGACTTGGAGTTAATCACTTTTGATTGATTTAATTCTATTCAATGGGTGGCTTCTTCTAAAGTTTACAACACGAACTGATCCTAGCTAGACCATTGCTGAAAATGAGAAAACACTGGATTGCTGTTTCATGCTAGTATAGGACTCCTCAGCAATACTCAATCATAAGTATTCGATTTTATACAGCATATTTTGTGAGTACATGAAATACTCGTCGAATATTTGTCTAATGTGTTGCTTTTTAAAAGCTGTCCCAAGTTTTATGGAGTAGATAAATGGATGGTGATTAACAGTGGAATCCAGTACACGTGTTTCGTCCTATTTAGAATTCCGACTAGATGTAACGACATCCGAATATTGATGTTCACACTTGAACTTGAATCTAGTATCTTTAGCTGTAAACACTAAAACGTTATTCACTTCGCAACTTTGTCCAGATAGACGCTAAATTATTCAATGGATATTATGCTTATGTCACTATTAATAAGGGCTTGAAATGTCCTGTTGCTGTTATTCAGGATTATTCAAACCCTCATTATGAATAATTTAAGTTGTATTCCAGAAATTTTTGTTACAGCCGGCTAATTTGCTTTTTATTTAAAAATCTCATTACAAAATAGATACTTCGATTACACATCTGTGTCACTAACAATCAAAATTTAATTCACTTGACTTATTTATTTATTTAAACACATAAATATTGGTACAGAGAGGCACCAGATATATATAAGCCGCACAAATCTCATTTGATTTGTGTGAGGGCTGTGATATAACCCAGGTGCCCAAACTGAAGCAGGTGGTTTTCAGAAATGACTACTTATTTAATTTTGAAATATCCCACCGAATACTTAATGATTATTTGACGTTACTCAATACGAATT
>NC_031495.1:7060779-7062871 GCF_000237925.1 Schistosoma mansoni
TGCTTCCCAGAGTTGTTTTTCCCTCTGGGACTCGAACCCAGTACCTTTCGCTTCAAACGCCATCGCGTTATCCACTCGGCCACTGAGTCCTGAAGCGAAAGGTACTGAGTTCGAGTCCCAGAGTGAACATCAACTCTGAGATGCAGGTACATCCAGCTGACGAGTCCCAAATAGGACGAGACGCGCGTCTTCGATTCCACTGCTAGCCACTATCCATCTTTGCTTACAATGCTTGTGAATTTAGGCTTCATCGAGGCAATACGCACAGTATGCACATATGCCAATTAGAGACTGACCAGTTGCAGTCCTAAAAATATCAATGGGAAGATTCAAACAAATAATACAAAGTGAATTCGTTGGAACGTTTAATTTTATCTTGTAATTCTCTTTTACTGATGTAAATTGCAAAATAAAAACAATCATTGTTGTGTTCAAAAGTTTAATCACAAAACAAAGAAAGATTGTATGTACATACATTTACAAAGAATTAGTTTGTAGTTCATAAGCCATAATTAATTTCATGAAATTTGAATTGTATTGTTCTCATGCATCTAGTATCCATATTTAGCATTAAGAGAAGTGGTACCATCCCCACTTTGGTCTGAAAAATCGAAATGAAATGATAGTAAAAAACTAAATACTTAACAACTAAAAGGTGGACTTTGTTTAAACTTAGTATATGGTTGTTGACGAGAGTCCGTAAAACAACAAAATATCTCTATTTTTTGTTAGAAGTGAATGACTAGCCTACAAGGGATAGATTATGCACATTCGTTTGTTGTGCGTTTATTACACTGCACGCTTCAGGTACTTCCAACCAGGACGCATACTAGACAATCCCACAATCTTCGACACTTGAACATTGAACGGAAAATGTAGAAGCTATACATACATCGAAGATTCGTTTACACAACAAAAACAACAATATTAGTAGGTGACCTACAACTTCGTTAAAGTGTTTTTCGACGGCGTTGGCTTTAAGACGTGAGTTGTTTCAGTCATCCCCATCTAAACATTTTTGGTTTCTGAACCATTATTTACTGATTTGGAAGGTATGCACCAGTACACCTAATGGGAAAGGTCCTGTGCACACTAAATGTGTTCAGTGCTTTATTTGTTTTGCTGGATCTGATTTCCATGCCACTCTTCACATTCTACTTGCAAAAACAGAATATTTAAAGCTTGATTATTAGTTTTATGTACTGGCTGGTAATTAAACTAACAATATATTTTTGAATCTGTCCGATAAACTAAAGCATGTACCAACTGAAAACCTTTGTCTTGAATTATACAAATATCAACAGTTTGGCTTTCATTTTAGCACTCAGAACAAAGTTCATGATATTTAACTGTATAATATACGAATATGTTAAATACAGTGTAATGTTACGATGCTGCTGCAGGCAAAATTTGGCGGGAATTTAATTGGTTAAATCAACAATATAACAAACATCAAGCTGTATATATATGACGATGATGATGAAAATTAAATATATTTACTGACCTGATGGAGGAAACCATTCCACATAATCGTCAGAATAATTTTCTATATAATCTTTTGTCTTCTTATTGACCTCCTGATTATAAAGATAGAATAGAAATAATGTAATAATATTTACTGATGAATAGTGTTATATTTCCAAAAAGAAAATTACGATTTTCCCGCTTAACTTGCAAATTCATGTAAATTTAATCCGATTTATCTTAAATTTATTTGAATGAATTCTCTCAATTAGTCAAATACATTTTAATAGTTGCCATAAATATGTGTATCAGCTTAACTTACTAAATCACATGGTATAGTAGAAACAATGAAGACGATGAATTTCAACTGTAATTGGAAACTAACCCTAACATAGTTAGCAGAGATGGATAGTGGCTAGCAGTGGAATCCAGGACGCGCGTTTCGTCCTATTTGGGACTCGTCAGCTGGATGTACCTGCATCTCAGAGTTGATGTTCACTCTGGGACTCGAACCCAGTACCCTCGCTTCAAACGCCATCGCGTTATCCACTCGGCCACTGAGTCCTGATAGCCACTTGCTTGTGCGATGGGGTGAAGTTTAAATTCACTTCGTATTACTTGTTTGGAT
>NC_031495.1:7063071-7070929 GCF_000237925.1 Schistosoma mansoni
CACTGCTAGCCACTATCCATCTCTGCTAACCATGCTTGTGAATTAAGGTATATCGAGGCAATACGCACAGTATGCACATATGCCAAATAGAGACTGACCAGATGCAGTCCTAACAAAATCGATGGGAAGATCCAAACAAGTAATACGAAGTGAATTTAACCCTAACATAATTGTCAAAAAAAGAAAGATTTAATCCAAAGGAAAAAGTTTTTTTCTGGCGAATTCATTTTCAATCCTGTACAATCGCGAATCTATAATTGTTTTGTTATCAAAATGATAATAATGACAATAATAGTGTTATAACTTGTGGCCGAGTGGATGCCTTGCTAACGTATGACGTGATAAGACCGCCAATCAAAGAGCATCGAATTATCGATTGGAACAGTGACACGAAAACCGTACGAGCAGTCTAGAGTGCTTACCGATCCTGCTTTCTGCCTAGCTTAGCCAGTTAAGTCCAGAACACCAATAACAGCCTCTGCGGTATGAATCATTGTATTTCAAACATACTGACCGAATCGTACAAATAAAATAGAAAATAACATTTGTACAAGATTCAGCCAAATGTGGCTATGAATGTGGGAGGCAGTAATTAATAGACTAGGTATAACTCAAGAATGGTAAATCGTATAATGATAGTCTATAGGTCAAAACAAAGCTTATAATAAGAGGAAAACGAATATGAATAGTTTAGTTATTTAGCAGTTATACGATAAAAAATATATGCCTAATACTGGTCCATAAATGGATCCCAAAGTTACAATTCACTATTGTTATCGGGGAATAACAAATAGTGATTATTGAAAACTTTACTAAATATGGTTCACAGCGCTATTTTTATTAGTTCCTTTAATTAATAAACAAATAACGTTTTTATGCCTTTGTTTATTTACTTCACTGTTACTGTGTTTAGCTAGGTTTTTATTAGCACTACTATTATCATTTTGATAACAAAACAAATGTAGATTCGCGATTGTTCGGGGTTGGAAATGAATTCGCAGGAAAAAAAAGAGAAAACTCTTTTCGTTGAATTAATCTTTCTTATTTCATATCTCAGCCCCCGAATGCCCTGGTACAGCTGAGAGTGGGGAGAGTCCACTATCCCTCTCCAAACGCTCTCACATAGCCACGCGTGTATAGCCTCTGTCAGGGAAGTCCTACTCACTGACTTCTCGTGGCGGGGGTGTTGTTCACGAAATGGAGAGGACGAAAAGCCAATGTCCGGCGCTTTAACCGGGTTGGTGGACATGGAAAGTTCACCTAGGGGAGTTGAGAAACCCTGATTCCAAGCCAATGCCACACAAGGGCTCCAGCATCCTGAGGGGACAAATGGCGTATGAATCAGTCGTTGGTCACCGGCTACCATGGGACTGCATCTCCTCACGATGCTCCACTGGTTTGTGGATCAGATCTTTAGGTCAAAGGCTTTGGGTGTGGTTTCCTAAGAAAACCACCTGCTTCAGTTTGGGCACCTGGGCAGTATCACAGCCATCACACCAATCAAATGAGATTTGTGTGGCGCATATATATCTGGTGCCCCTTTGTACCAATATTTATGTGTTTAAATAAATAATAAATAATTTCATAACTCTACAGGGTATAATCCCGACCACTAATCATAAAAGATGATTATTCTGTAAATATTAGAGAAAAAATAATCATTTATTGTGTAAATCAGAATTACAAATGCAAGCGAACAATATTGCTCTTAATTCAATGTGTTCAGTTCGTTTATATCCCTCGTTCTACATTTGTCCAACTTAATTAATTGTGTATTGCTTTATGCTACTTATTAATATTCAATAACTAGTATGTAATGTATGGTTGGTATCGTGTAATGTTCTCCAGTTTATACATGAACTAGTGATATTCATTTTATTTATTATTATAGTTAGTCTCTCGACAACTGTAGCAAGTACTTTCAATTTACGCACGTATCTTGTATCTTTGTTGAAACTCAAGAGATTTCATATTTTTGTGCTCCTTATCTCTATTTGATTGTAGTTAATCAATATTGACTTTAGATATAGGTACCGACTGTAATTTACATTATCATATGTTTTGATTATTCTTTACGTTACTTTTGTAGGAAGCTTTCTTTTTTCTAAACATACCTATGTGTTATAAGCAACAGATACTTCACAAGTTGAGAATTGTAACCAATTTATATGAATATATTGTAACATTGGAACCGTTTTTTCTAGATAAATCGTTACTTTTGAGCTTGAATTTCATATGCATTTCAGTCAACAAGTAAAATGGCCCGGCCAATAAGTTACAAAAAGACTCATTAAACAAGATGAAGTAGTAATGAAGAAAAGATATAAATGGCTTTACTTGGCTTAATATTGTTCATATGTGCATCATATAATCATTATATATTAGAGTAAAATCTAATAAAGATCTCATCGAAAACAGTATTGTCAATTTATATGAGTTATCCTATGAGTTTCAAGATAGAATACATGAATTTCAGTTCCATTTTAAAGTATTGTTGAAGTAAGCATGGTGTGAATGTGAAATATGTGATTCACCTAAGATACCACGTAGTGTAGATCATTGAAAGAAGAGTCTTACACTGAAATAGAATGCAGTTTGTAAAGAAAAAGAATTAATTATGACAATAGTAAGTAATTGAAAGAAGTCACTTACAAGAAGTTTTTGAGATGGAGGCAAAGTTGGTCCCAACACCTTGGTGGGTTGTTTTTTATCGACATCTGAATAAATGAAAAGACAATGTAATTAAAGGTACAGTTTACTAGTAGTAAAATGTAATCAAAGACATTTATCAGATTATTGGATGTAAAAATTGTGGTTTTCAGTAGAATTCATTACCAACTTCCTTCATTTTAGGCAAATAAGTAGTATCGCCTAATACCATATATTAAATGTGCGTAAATTACGGTTTTGAACAAATATTTCAACTAAGTTACATCTGAATTAATTAAAATTATGTCCAGTCTGAGACCTGACACAAATATGTGTTTCTAGAGTGACATTAAATTGCCTAACTCTTGTCAACAAATACTTATAATTTCTTTCTTGTAACGAGAACCCTGATTAGATTTTTTCTAATTTACATTTTCATATTACCTTTGATGTTTGCTGACTGATTATTACCAATTTGAGTTTGCCGTTTTTCCTATATCTCAAGGTCTAGAGTCTTCTGCATTGAAAGAGCCAATCAAGCTTCAGGTCTTGGAGTGTGGGACGAAATTCATTTATTCATATGGCTAAACAGCATTTTGACATTATAACTGATATTAGTTCGTGGTGAAAACCTTTAATTCCTAACCTTAAGTTCTAACGCTAATTCTCAGTCGTAATTCCTCATACTTATTTATAACCCTCTTTTAACCCCAGTAAGCAGGTGAATTATCCTAAAGACACTTAAGCATCGCTTGAAGGTCTTCCATAAATATTAGTCCCACCAGTTTTTCTTTTTTACGTATCTCAATGAGAAGTGTGCAACCGAAAAGTGATAACTGTCGTCATATGTCTTATTTCCAATATTAATACATCAGGTTAAATTTAGGCACCATAAGTGAATATGTTGGTCAGTTAGCCAGTCATAATCGATGTAAATTTTGGCACAAACTTACATCACCCGGTGTTACAATAACAAAGCAACAAAACAAGATATAATTAAGAAATAGTACGATAATCGAAATGTGATGGCAATGATGATGAGAAGGAACAAAAATAGGAAAAGTAGTTCTAGAGAGGAAATGCTATGAGGGTATACTGGAGTTTAACTTCGAGAAGATGAAGAAAGAATCCATTTGTGCCAATCTGTTCGATTATAGAGTGTATCAACTACATTCTCTAACCACATATCACGGTTATTACACTGGCCCAAACACAAAGGATATGCAAGTATTTATCATGTGGAAATTAGATTAATCATATATCAACAGTTATTATCTGTCTTTATATGACTACTACACAGTAAGAAATAAGTTACTGGAAGTAGATCAGTGGCAAGCAATCATATTCGATATTCATGTATATTGTTCATTGTTATTTATTTCTTTGTCATTAGATGAATATCAATCCAATCGGCTACATATGAAAAAAGAGTTAACTCGTAAATCGTTTAAAACTTACGTAATTTGATTTCAGTTGAGTTTTCTTCCATGCTTTGTTCATTACTTATATTTATACTGGGATCATCTATAGGATTGGCATTATTATTTACAATATTCATGGTAGTAGTAGAATTAAGGGCAGAAGTTGATTGACAGCTAGAATCTGAACATTTGCTCAATTTGTATTGAGGAATGGAAATGGCGGTATCAATTTTATTCTCTTCACTGTCTATGCTCATGTCTATCTTTTGTGTCTCTTCTTTTTCACCAATATCATTTACATTGGTGTCACCGTTATCGTCGTTGTCATCATCATCATCATTTTCCACTTCAAATGGTTTATCTATCTCAATTTTCTTCTGAGATACATAAAGTGTCTAAAAAAGCATAACAAATAATAACTGGTGTAGAAGATTTGTAGCTAAATTGTATGAATTAGATGGAACACAACTTCAAAATAATCCCTTTTTCCAAAAAAAAACCTAGGACACTTTATGCTTTAAATTGAAAAGTGATTAGCATAGCAGTACCATTCGCTAAGGGCGCATTTTGTCCTATTTAACACTAGTCAGTTGGATTTATCTGCATCTCATTACTGGTGATATTTACACTGAAACTTGGATTCAGCAAGCTTTTGGTTTAAACACCAATGTTTTAACCATTTAAGGTGACAATAACAAATGTATATTTTAATCGTAATTGCATTCTTCGAGCTGGATGATTTAAAATCGTGGAGCATTTCGATTGTTATTCTGAATGTCCTTATCAAGTGCCTACCTCAAATAGACGATAATGTTTTATAAGGACGAAGAATGCTTTGTAACTATAAACTATCTAGGTTAGGAAGTGTAACATCATTAAAAGTAGCCACTTGAGCAAGAAATCTTCTACCCGGTCATTTTAAAAAAATATTTAACAGTTTAACTGACTGACACATACAGGATTTACGAAGGACTCCAAATTCGAGCGTGTGGGGGTGGTATTTTTTCATTACTGTCAAATCATAATGAAAGATGAATTCATTTTAACAGCTATCAATGTTAATCTAGGAATTTCATTGAACTGATGAAGACGAGTCTTCGAAAGTGATTTCTTAATTTAGACTTTAATATGTTTGACTTGATGTTTAATTATCTTCCAATCGACTTTCAATGCACAGATGATATTCTTATTAACAAAGTTTGTTAAGGGCAGTATGCGTAAATATTGAAACATTTGGAATACTTAGTTTAATTAGGAGATTGGTTTGTGATACAAAAATAATGTCGTTGTAGATAAAAGGATCCCATGGAATTCTCTGGTTACCTAGATCAATTAACTAAGCTATAAATGATGGGAAACTTGTCAAGGATTGAAAAAAACAACTCTATTCGAGGTTATTAAATTACATTACCTACTATTTGTTTGTAAAATGTTGAATGTCATGTGTTACGTAAGACTAACCAATGCCTATTTTGACGTACGATGTTTGCTAGTGTGAAAATAGGTTGGAGAAAAGATAGGCGCGCATAATCCGAGACATGCAATCAGTTCATGGAATTATTGACTATTGGAGTGAGCCAATGTTAACAGATGTAGACTATTTGGTTAGGCGCTGTACGATGTTTTTTCTTGAATTATATTGTCTACACCCAATCTTTTCTAATATTATTCATATTGTTACCACTACTAATCTGACATTTATCTTGATAATTTCATTCAGCTGCGCGAATGATCTGTGGCAACATGAACCGATGCACATGTACAAGGTTTGTTTCAAAACTAAGTACAGGAATCGTTGTGTACATAATGAATGCCTTACAATTATTTCAATGTAATATTGGATCATTTCAGATATCTTAAAATGAAGTTAATAGTTTTTAAAAAAAATAATGTAATGTCCAATTTGATTACTTACTCTGGCATGATTTTGTAGACTTCTTTTTAATGCATTTCTATCAGCACGAATATTTTTAATTCTAAGATTGTAAATTGATAGACAACAAAAAAAAGAACCACAGTAAGACTATGATCTAATATAACGTAGTGTTTATTTTTCAAGGAGAACATGACGAAATTGTTGACTGATTCAGCATAAAAGATTGAATAATTTATTCGGTAGAATAGATGTATGAGCACCATTAACAAAGAGAACGATTCCTACAGAGCAGTGAAGGGGGATCTTATTGCGATGTGAGGTAGACGGATATAGAAAACATATCGAGTGTTTGTCAATCTAGGCCATACGCGATAGATGGGAGATGGTCGAATATCTATAGAGTGTACTTCTTGTTTCCCTATGTTCCTTCTCTTTTGTGGCTGCGAGGCAGCCTCTGAAAGTTAACGATATATGTTAATTGTATAGAACCGTTCAATCGCATGACTGAAATACGCATGAAATTCAAGTTCAAAAGTAACGATTTATCTAGAAAAAACGGTTCCAATGTTACAATATATTCATATAAATTGGTTACAATTCTCAACTTGTGAAGTATCTGTTGCTTATAACACATAGGTATGTTTGGAAAAAAGAAAGCTTCCTATGAAAATAACGTAGAAAGTAATCACAACATATGACAATGTAAATGACCGTCGGTAGCAAGTCATGGATTCTCCACTGCTAGTCATAATCCATTTATTATAAATAACATGTTACACCTGCTGTTGTAAATGATGTCCATGCAAACGGGTGCACATCAATAAGGGCAAGGATTAGTAAAGACAACTATCTAAAAGCCCAAAGTAATAAAGGGGACAACGGAACAAGGAAATAAAATCGTTTAAAATTTGAAATGTGGGTCAGTTCACCTTTTGTCTGTTTATCTTTATAAACAGTTAGAAACGTAGTTGTTTAAACATTTGTTATAAACGCATGGATGCCGTCGCCAATTGTTATAAACGCAGAGAGAGAGAGAGGATGCTGGTTATAACTTTAGGGGGTTCTGGTTATAACAGTCCTTTTACTTCTTACACGTATGTGGGACGTTAATTTATCTTAGACGAATATCTACACTAGATTCCCACCCAGTGTCTATTCTACAGGACTTCAACAGAACTCAGATCAAGAACACAATATTAGCCTGACTATAACGTCAATATATTTCACACCAAAATCCGACACATGGAACAGTCAATAAGTCTCAATAAGTGTCAATCTATAATAAGGATAGGGAAATATATATATACATAACACCTGTCATCCTGTCTAATGTCTGACTCATCAAGACAACCAATCATTATCATTCTCGCCCACACATCACCTCCCTCGCGAAGTTCGATCGTATGATTTCACTTTGGGGTCTATTTGAAAAAATTTCGTTTGTTTCCGTTTCCTGAATGACCTTCGTCTAACTTCTGATTCTAGATCATTTTTTCTCATTTCAACTTGTGGTGGTGGTGGTGGAATATCAAACGTATCACATAATACTTCCATTGGTAATGGTTTGAGTTTAGATGACTCATAAACACATTTTCTATCTCGCAGTTGATTTACATGTCTAATAATTAGTGTATTTTCGACCATCACTTCATATAATACTGTACCACGTCGTTTTTTTATAAACCCAAAAATCCATTTTGGCTTGCCAGGCCGGAAATCCCGTGCATAAACTGAGTCACCTACTTTGAATTCTCGAATTTTCAGGCAATTCCCTTTGTTATTTTTTTGTAGTCCACTGATTCTGTCTTTCGGGTTCAAAACATCAAAAAATGTTCTAATCGGTCGGCCAAACATTATTTCGGCTGGAGATTTCCCATCTTGACAGTTTGGACTTGGCGTAATTCTATAGGAA
>NC_031495.1:7071129-7124112 GCF_000237925.1 Schistosoma mansoni
TTACACCTGCTGTTGTAAATGATGTCCATGCAAACGGGTGCACATCAATAAGGGCAAGGATTAGTAAAGACAACTATCTAAAAGCCCAAAGTAATAAAGGGGACAACGGAACAAGGAAATAAAATCGTTTAAAATTTGAAATGTGGGTCAGTTCACCTTTTGTCTGTTTATCTTTATAAACAGTTAGAAACGTAGTTGTTTAAACATTCAATAAAGAATCTACTTTCAACAAGTACTGTAATTTTTCGAATTCAGTAACAATTTATTATTTCTATTAATCCAATTATGTTATTCCATTTTGAGCAGGAATTGAAGTTAATAGGCAAAAGTCTACAAAAAACAACCGCCCCAAAAACGAACATCTTTGTGAAACTTTTATTGAAAAGGCATCGATCGATAGTTAGCATTGAAATGACACCAACTGCCTCCAAGTTATTTATAATTTATGAAATAAAAAACTCAGAAAATCTAACTTAAATAACATACCTCTTTAGTTAACTCTATTTGCATTTAATCGTTCCTGAAGTAGTACGTACATTAGTAGAATAAATAGGGTATTTATATTAAAGAATAATCAAATCACAAAACAGAACTATAATTTAGTCTATTCTGAAAATGCTTAACAAAGTTTCGAATAATCTGTGTTGTCAAATGATAATTCATATTCACTTATACAGACACAGATCAATCGCATAACACAAGTAGGTTAGAATATCAGATCAATTGAATGTTCAATGGTAAGGGAAAAGATACATTGTCTAAACCTCATTATCGCAGAACGCCATACTAATTGTGAAGCAAGCAAACCATATTTACAACTATACTGTTCGAAATAGAAGTATGAGATAATATGACTGGACTAATGAACTGTTGCTGAATTCAAAAAAAATTACAGTACACGTTGAAAGTAAGTTCTTTATTAAGCGTTTAAACAATTAGGTTTAGATTGATCGTAAAGATAAACAGACAAACGGTAAACTGGCCCAATTTCTTAAAAATTTTATTCCCCTGTTCGATGCCCACTTTTATCATTATGTGCCTTTTTGATGGTTGCTCTTATTAGTGTTAATTGTTGTAAATTATTCCACTTAAAAGAAGTACCATATTTATCAAATAATAAGATCATTTAATAGAAATAGTAAAAAACTTACTTTTGTTCAGATATAACAGCATTTTGTTGATCATTTTCACTTTGTTGTTCACTAGCGTCATTATTTAATTTTTGTCGAGCTGCTCGAACGGCGGCAGCTGCATCGGATGATGAAATATATTCAGAATTGTTATTTTGTCTATTACTAAGTTGTTTCAAAGTTTTGCCTACTCTTGGAAGTCCAGCACGATGAAAAAGTTGTAGTTCAGTTTGACGTAATGAAATTAAACGTGCTTTTAATTTAGATCGTTGTGCACATTTAGATGAGTCTATAGATCAGAGAAAAACAGAAGAAATGTTTCATTATTCAGATGAATTTTTTAAAATTTCAAACAAGCTTTTCTGTTGGTGTTTTAGTTATGTACGTAACAATATAGCACTTCTTTTTACAATTGATTGATCACTAAGTAGCAACCAATGTCACTTATATCAAGTTCTTCTTAGTGCTAATCGAATTCTATCGATTAAGTTGTAGTGTGGCTACTGGTCTAAGTGACTCGACATAGCGTACATAATGTTGAGATGTAAGTTGGTGGTTAGAGGTAATAGACATAAACCTTTGTACTTGTAGTCTTGAGGGAACTGATATTCTCTGACGGGTTTCCTGTTGATAAGCTTCAAACACTACCCTACATAACAAATGACATCTCTAACTAGATATATGATTTCTTTTCCACTCGCGAGAAATTTCAAGTCTAGAGAGTCGTTCGTATTCGAAATTGCAAGAAAGTGTTAAACACCGATGAGTGCCGCTAAAATACTGTTTCTGGACTAAAAAATAGCGCCCATTGGATGAATTTCGAAAAACAGCTAGGTACTTGACTCTATTTGGAGATTTCCGCTAAATTTTGATGTTAAGGTGTAATGAATCTGTCTTCGTTGGTTTATGTGAGTTGTCACTATACTACAATCTAGTCACAAGTTTTTATTATAGTTGCATAGTAGTTACCAGTGGGATTCAAGATGAGCATTTCATCCTGTTTAGGTTACATTGACTAGATGTATCTGGATCCCAGTGTTGAAGTTCACCATGAGACTTAAAAATCAGTGATGTATTGCTTTAAGCACAATTAATTGCCAACTACGTTACTGAGTTTATATGACCACAAACTTTCCCAATAAATATGAGGAGAAATTAAAAAGTCTATTTATAAAACAACTGACTTGTTTTCAATGCATTCATATAGGCCTCTAGTTCGTCAAGTTGTGATGGATTTGCTTCCTTTGATGAGAATTCTGGGAAGAAAATAACCAAATACGATTTGACGAAATATACATTAGTGAAATAAAAAACTTCAATCATTAAGAAACCCAGGATATAAGACAAGGCAAGGAGTAAATATATCTGTGTCTATACGAACGATTCAGAGCCACGCCACAAAAAGTTTCTAACCACTGGTTACAATAACTACGCCGACCCGAACCAGGTAATCTACATCTATTAACATGGCTTAGTCTATTAGCCAGTATTTTCATGGATTGATGAAACATATTGGTTTGGGCGCGCCTCCGTTTCATCTAACCTACTCTTAAACCAGCTGTTATTATGCGTCGAAGTAGTCGGGGGGTGGGCATATGTAATACATATAACAATCTCGGTCATTAGAAATTCACTACCTCCTCAATCGATTCGACATCCTTACCTAATGCTTTGCTTCTAACCTCAGAATTACTTATTCGATGGTTGCAAAATATATGAGCAATGCTTCGAAGACACCTATGATTGAATACTAGTAACCTACGAATATCCTCTATTTTTAAAGGCTAATTTTTCACAGCCACAAAGTAGAACAGACAGAATTGCTGACTATTATACTCTTCCTTAGGTTGGTAGACAGATATCTCGCCTGCGTCACAAGTGACATAAATTGACAAACGCCGACACAGCTTTTTGAATTCGTGCCGAGATTTCGACTAACATCAACTCACCAAGATAAGTGAAATGATCGACACACTCGACTACTTCACTTCCTATTCTTAGTTAATGTGTTGATGCAGAACGGACCTGAAGCAACAATTCACATTAAGGAGGAGAGAAATACATCCCAAATATGTTTTCATTGTTGCGTACGACGGCCAAATGACTTCATTTTGTTAATGTCTTGACCAAACAGGACTCCCTTGCTATGTAGTTTGAGTCAACAAGGGAATCTCCTGGTCGGAGATCGAACTCTAACGACTCAAATGATGAGTATTATTTTCAAAAGAATGTTTATGAAAAAATTGATAAAAATGGGGAAAGAAGACAACTTTGATCACGTAATTAGTAGCAAGTCACTAAAGGTGAATCAAAATATCTAAGATACAACGGCTACCCAATTAAATTCAATGAGCATATAAGTTCGAAAATATGACAATTTATATTTAACGGTTTAAAGATCCCCATAGAATATTCAAAATTTATATTTACTTAAAACCGTCAAGTTACTACTTGTATGTACGACCCCTGAATTAAATCATTTTCAGATGTACTGCGGAGATTATGCAATTTTATTAAGTACATTCTTCGATATCATTTAATAAATAAAACCAGTTGTAAAGTTCCGCAAATTTAACTCATTTGTCAAGTACAGGATTTATTGGCTCGACAGTGGAGCACATTGTTTAATATGAAGTGTTGGAGATACTACTGGTAGTCGGATACGCAAAACAAAAATAGGTCAAGAGGAAAGATTCAACTGTTGATCAACTTGATCTAAAACCGAATGCTTCAATCAAAGCTACACAAAATTGACATTCTTAGTGAATAAGGCCCGATAACAAATACGCTTTATATCAGTGATTTACCACTAAGGAAGAAAATTCCCTAAAAATGATGCGAGTAATGATTCAGGAAAATTTCTGAATTGATCTTAGGATTTTTTTTGTATGTAATGTTAATGTATTTAATATTATAGTAGTAGGAATTTACATCATTTTATGAATGAACAGAGACCATTGAAAACGACTAATGGTTCTTCTCAATGCACACATTAAACTGACTAGAGTTATTCAAATACAACTTAAGATCCATAGAGTTGAAAATTTACTAAAAATATCTTTGTACAATAATTAGTATTACACTAAATTTATTTCCTGGAAAAGTAATATCGTTAGCATGAATTGTCGAAGGAAGAGTCTCGTACTACGATGAAGCAACCATCCACTTCTCCTTGTCTGGCTTAATCGTTGTCTATTTAAAGCTTACTTTGGTGCACGAAATTGTATGATGTATGAGTAGGTCAGAGGAAAGCTATAGGTGACAAAGCTAATAAGTCAATCTGACGATTGAGATGAGTCATGTAGGAAAGTGTGAACTATCGTGGAAGGTCTTTGAGATTATTGTAATTTTTTAGTAAACGGAATACAATGAGATAATATGTACTTGAGAAAGACCGTATATGAAAATGAAAGGAAGTGCATATAAAAATAAGGATATACCTTTATTGATAGCTTCTAGTTCTTCTTCGATTGAAACAATCTCTTCACCAATTTTTTCTAACTCTGAAAGCTAACGAATTGATAACACGATAATCTGATGCTTATGTACAGAATAAATGCATAATAGTAATAGTGAGAATAATAAAATTGAGCGGTAGTTTAGTGGTTAAGGCGCTCAACTTCCTGCTACTAAGTAGTAAGGGCGAACTCCAACTCCACTTACCTTCATTAGAATAGCCGACTTCTATTCATTTAAACACATAAACGTTGGTAGTTATTGTGTGTGTGTTGTGTGTGAGCTGTGATACTGCCTGGGTGCCCAGACCGAAGCAGGGGTTTTTTTAAAGGGCCATACCCCGAGCCTTCGACCTAAACGTCTAATCCACAAACCCTCACACAAATCAAATGAGAATTGTGCGGCGCATGTGTATCTGGTGCTTCATTGTACCAATATTTAAGTGTTTAAATAAAATAAAATAAATCCACAAACCAGTGGAGTAACATTAGGAGATGCGGTCCCATGGTAGCCATTGACCGAAAATAGGTTTATACTCCTTTTATTCCCTCAGGATCCTGGAGCTCATGTGCACCATTGGTTTGGGATTAGGGTTTACCAACTCTCCTAAGTGGCCTCTCCGTGTCCACCAACCCGGTTAAAGCGCCGGACATTCGCTTTTTGTCCTCTTAATTTCGTAAACAACAGTAATGCCGCAAGAAGATAGTGCGTAGGACTTCCCTGACAGGGCATTCGGGGATAAATAACCGGATGTGATTATAAGACTTTATACTTAGAGTATGGCTTGAAACAAAGTGTACGAAGCTGTATTTATCAAATGAATTGTGGATTTATGTTATTGGTATAAATCTAACACTACAAACATAAACGCTAATAATACCGAACAATTATCCAAGCCTAACCGGATGGGATGGAGTTTGAACTTGCAACTTAGTAATTTCAAATCAAGTGGTTATACGCTAATGAGTAACAATTTTTCAAACTGTCGCGGTTTTCAGTTAATCTATAAAAGGCTTAAGTGATGCTTGGTATTATCAGATTAGAACAACAGTTTATGACAGCGTATTTATTCATAATTAATCATTTCTCAACTTCATCTGCTATTGTCCATGGTAAATAGGGATAGGTCACTCTTAAAACTGTTGTGAAAAGAAAAAAATTACAAATTATGAAAGCAACCTTTTTAAAAAGTCAATACACTGAATTCTAAATCTGTTTTAACAACTATCATTCAGTTCAGATGATTTCCTTATTCTCTTAATGGCAAGCTTCAGTCTGTTTTAGATACTACTCTCATAACTCCTATTTTAAAGTTATTGTAGCGTAAACATCATACTTTTATCTACTTTATGTACCTTAAAAGGTTTAATTTGGCATATATTGTATTCCTCTCATTCAAAGTGAGTTGTGGTCCAATTTATCAAATATTTAAGTGTGTACTATTTCAGTTACTCGAGTTCGGAATTCAGATATAGAGTTTGCCTGTTACAGAATCCTCTTCTATCAACCAATCAGCATCCGAGTAGAATAGTAATTACTGGATGATAAGTTGAATTTAAGTCGATTATATTTTCTCCTGAAGAAGTTCTAACCAGATTGTGGGATGAAATGTTGGGAAAATACAAATTTCAACTACTGAGATTATTCAAATACAATTTTCACATTTAATGTCCTCTATGTGCTTAACGCCCAATTTCTGTCAAACTATTTGTTTAAACCGAACGAATGATGATAAAATTGAATAGAGTATTTTTGTCCACAAAGTCAAATTCGCGAAAATGAAATTATGCATGTTATGTTCAATATAATAATAATTAGCTTAGTATATCAAGGATGTCAACTATTTCTGACAAAAATTCTCCTGAACATTTATCTGATGAATGAACTTGTAGGCGTACCCAGGTCATAAACAAATACATACAATTATTGATCTCTTTTAATAAAGCAACGAAATACAATGATAAGATATATGCATGTAAAGGTTGAGCAAAAGATCTAAAATCTTATTGTAACAAATATACACTTTTTCAAATACTCTGTTTACATAATACAAGAAAATTTGTATTTTGTTTCTGGAACAGTGGCTTAATCGTTAAGGTGTTCGAATTCCTGCCACTAAGTCCCTGGTTCGAACCTTGCTCAACTTCTGTTCAGGTAATCGTTGACCCTCACACTAAGGTGTGGCTCATAGCTAAGTAATTACTAGGTGAATGAATTAAAATAAATTGACTTCCAAGAGTATTTTCTTTATAGACTAAGTTCAGTAGAAAAGGTTTATTGAATTATCTTTGATAGCTCATGTACATATACACAGACACATATACGGACACTGAGTATGACATGTTATAAAACATACCATAGTAATCATGGTTGCATTTTGAGATACACGTTTTGCCTTTTCAAGATGAATTTCAGCATTATGATTGTCCAGTAGTTCGCTTGTTGTTTTAATTTCATCATCTTTCACTCCTAATTGACGCATACGATTTAAACGTTTTCTCTCCACAGCTCCAGTTCGATCAACATAAGTATCTTCATCAGATGAATAGTAGTCACGATCTTCCCAATAAGCTCGTGATCGAGTGTATTTAAAAGCGGTGGAACGATCTAAAAATTTAAGAAAAAACAAAGATTTAAAGAACTAGAAGAGATTATTTCAAAGTGTTAGGTTCAGTTAAGCAAAAACAATATTTCGACATTTCCTAGAAAACATAAAAAAGGGTTAATAGGGAACACAAGGTCTCAATTACTGTAAGAATATTTTTCGAAATAGATATATTACCATGAAGGCAACTTGGAGTAATTAGATAAGTGAAGGAAAGTAGGATGGTATCGAACTTTACAATTAAAAGAATCATTAACAGTAAACGTAAATTAGAACAACATATGTAAACGAACACATGACTATTTTCACTTAGTACTACAAATGCTAAACTTGAACAGTTGAATATGAATAGAATTCATAGAAATGGAATGTACTCGAATAATCAGTGATCAATTGTTTGAACTAGAACACATTATATAGTATGAATAGAGTAGTTTCAAACTTGTATATATATACATGTACAAGCGTATACACTGGAAGTGGAGAAAGATGGGCTTCTATTCATTCTGATGATTGCATTTCAAAATACCTACATCTTCGAGGAGACAACTCTCTATATAGTTCATAACCACCCCATCTACTGGACGAAGAGCACAACGATGATGTAAAAAGTTCTTTCAAATTTATTAATGGACAGTGAAATCCCACTTTATGGAATGTCATAGAAACCATACCGATCAGATAGCGTAAACCTGATCTTTGTATTTAAAAAGAGTCAGAATTTAGCCTCCGACTGTTGAGATAAAATTTCGACTTTTCTTCCAGTACTAGCAGCGAGATTGACTGAGGTCTTAGGTAGAATCTGGGAGCTGGACGTAGTTCCATCTGACTGGTTTCAATCACTGATTGTGCCAGTCTATAAGAAAGGACAAAAGTCCTCTTGTGACAATCACAGAGGAATCAGTTTGACTGAAATAGTGTATAAAATCTTAGCTTTAAAAATACTTCGACGCCAAACCAAAGCTTATGAAGAGCAGACTGGAGAAAACCAGGCTGGTTTCCGACCTGGACGTGGCTGTATAGACCAGATACTCACACTACATTAGGTTCTAGAACACAGATACACATTCGAACTTTCTTCCATTCGATCAGCTTTAATCACAATCTAGTACATTAAACTTGCGTTTTTTCTTTTCCTTTCTAAACTGCCAAATATCATTTGTTATAGTACACAATGAAATCATTTTATTATTATTACCTCAAGCAATTATGAAAAGAACCAACTCCCAAAAATTTGATTATCAAATTCTATTGCTTTACACATTTGTTAGTTATTGATTGACGACTTACCTACCAATAACCTGTTAATAGTCAGTAAGAGGTTGTGGTGGCTGTAAAATTTCATTGAATTCATGAACTGATCTAAATTAGTCGATCATCGGAAAACTGGAAGCATTGGGTGGCCGATTATTCCTGGTATGGGAACCAGTGAAGTTAAGTCGTGTCGTGGATCGATCGAAGTTAGACATTAACACCGTTAGAAGCCGGTTCGATGGTCTAGAGATTAGGGGTTTGTAAGCAAAACCAAAAATCCTGGGTTCGATTTCCGCGTGCAAGGTCTTGAAAAAGCACTGCTAAGAGGTCCCGTATTAGGATGAAATGCAATTTCGCCATTTCTAGATTTTCAATGGTTTATGATTTCAATTACGTTAATAATTGAAACTAATTATATATTAGCTTGCATCCACTTAGTTCAAGAGAAAGTAATGAAACGAAATAAATTCATCGTATTTTTATTTAATTAAAGTTCCCAGATCGATTGTTACTTAATAAACTGATGTGTGGGTGAGAATGACAGTGATTGGTTGTCTTGATGAGTCAGACATTAGATAGGATGACAAGTGTTATGTGTTATATATATTTCCCTATCCTTATTATGTATTAACTGTTCCTTGTTGTTGGACTCTTATTGATGGACTGTTATTGATTGACTGTTCCTTGTGTCGGATTTTGGTGTGGAAATATATTGACGTTGTAGTCAGGCTAATCTCGTGTTCTTGATCTGAGTTGTGTTGAAGTCCTGTAGAATAGACACTGGGTGGGAATCTAGTGTAGATATTCGTCTAAGGTAAATTAACGTCCCACATACGTGTAAAAAGTGAAAGGACTGTTATAACAAGAAACCCCTAAGTTATATCAGCATCTCTATCGTTTATAATATAAACAATATTTACAATTATTTAAAGTATATCTATATTTCATTACATACCTTTGTCTGGATCAAATTCACCCAAACGATCTAAAAGTTGACATGCTTCCAAAGCACAAGCAACAACAGCTTCTTTTCGTTTACCGGAAACAAGAGCTTCCGCGGTCACGGTACCTGAACTCAACGGCAATCTTTGTTAGTAACAATAACGACAAAAGAAAACGTAAAATTTTATTCAGATAAAGATATATTAAGTAATTAAAACAAATTTAATATTTAACATCACTGATAAATCTTAATAAAATAACTATTACAAACCAGGAAGCACTGGATAAATATTTTGGCCTATTATCGGGCTCCTCAACAGTATGCCTAGTCATCAGGGATCGGACCTGCGACCTCCAAAGGTTACAGTGAGTGTTTCACCAGCATACTAGAGATATATGTGCGAATCTATAGATAAATTAAAGTTAAGATTATTTTGCCTCAAATCAAAGTTGACCTTACCAGTTGAAGCGTATGACTGGTCTACGCTTAGGAGACTAAGCATTAGCCGAAATAACATACACGGAGTAGGAAAATAATAACCAGCATTTTGATCGAGGAATATTCGGTAGACATTGATATCTCATTCACAATACTAATGTTCATAGATCCAAATCCACCTTTGCCCACTTCAGTTTGAGTAATCAGATAGTAAGAATAGACATCAGATAAAACGTATAATTCCAATGTGAACACATAAATTTATAGTGTATAAACGAGTAACGTTTTTCTCAGACAGTCAAAGAATCATTTAGTATATTTGAAAATGGCCTAATGTTAAATAAAAAGTAAGATATAATGAGAAATGGGTTGACTTGTTTATTGCACTTCTTTTCTGAACGTGTTTGCGGTAATATAAATTGTGAACATCTTGTGTTATACAGACTGACAGAATTGATGTAGGAAAAAGAACCAACATAAGTGCACAGTGAACTATTAAATTGATCTACTCTAAACATAACACAGCAGTTAGCGAGTAAAATAAACAAAATGAAAATTAAAACTGGTCCAATTGCTTAGCAGTAATATCTCAGAATGTGAGACTAGGTGGTAATCTAAATACTCAATAAAACGTAACAAAATGGCAACATCGAGGCAATGCACACAAAATCCACATATGAGAACAATGAATATTGGTCATCAGCCATCATTTCGAAAGATCGATTAACATTCAATCCTGAATATCAACAACGAAACAACTCAAATCTTTGTCAATAAACATCAAACACGTTGTGCAAGATAGTGGTTATCTAGAATCAATAAACGATACGTTGAGAGGTGAAAGCATAAGGTAATAAGTTTGTGTCTCATTGCGAATATCAACACTGAGATGCAGGTACGTTCCACGAATGAGATAAAACTTTTGTCCCGTATTCTACTGCTAATCATAATCCATCTACTCCATCAAAATTATAGAGAAAACATAGTCTAAAAGATTTGACTTAGGTTCTCTCCCAGAATTGTAAGGGGTATAATCACTTAATAACTAAACAACAAACAACTTACTCAATTCGACAGTGTTGTTTTCCAAATGGTGCTTCAACAAATTCAAACTGCGGAATAGGATCAATTCCCTCTCGTTCAAAATATGCATTCAATGCCCGTTTAGGATCATCACGATATAATTTTTCATGACTTAAACAAGTTCCAGATTGTAATAAAGTTGGAATTGGTTCAGAGACAGGATCTTCTACTAAGTATTAGATTTATTGAAAAATTTAATGAAAATTATGTTTTTCTTGGCATATATTGGTAAGATTAGCATTGCTTTACAGGGAATTGAATTTTTTTAAAGACATTCCAAGTGATCACATTTGTATATGAGTTAAATGCTGTGATGTTATATATATATATATATAATTCAAATGAATTTGGTACGACAGATCCTTATTGTTTCACTAGACAAGGGTTAATCATAAAGGTTAATTCAGATTTGAAGGACTATTGGAAGAGATTATGGAAGACGACTGATTTAAGCAAGCAGTAATCGCTTACAAAAACATTTATAATATTCTTGAAAGCAAATAGGCCTTGAGTAGGGGATTTCAATAGGGAATTTCAAGATCCAATTTTACATCCCCAAAATAAATAATGGTCACTTTTCGAAACAATAGTAACTTATCAGTCATATGCAAAGTAGAACCTGGTACATATATCCATTAACTTAAGTACCCCTTACACTGAATCAACACAGCAAGATGAGATTACTAATACAAACACTAAAGTAACAAAAGTACTAACCGTATTAGTCGCAGTAGAAAACAGAACGGATAAACAAAGTGATTCGAGAAGAAATAATAAATACTTAAAATTTAAAAAGTACAAGATAACTTTAAAAGTTAAGATTGAAGGAGAGGCAGAGAGTGAATGCACTGGTGACAATGTGATTGATTTTAAGCCATAGTCACCTAATGTATCCAACCACCAGACGCAGTTATCACGAGAACCTCAAACATGTAGTTTGTAACTAAATACTCAGCTTATTCCAACGGTCGATTGCTTGATTAGGTTGCTCACAGCTTTTTATGTACCTATTCCTATACGAGCAAATATCATGAGTGCATAAAAATAATTCAAGATAATTTGAATGTCAAGTAATGAGTGCATATTCAATATATTATAAGCAGTCTGGATAATGTTTAAGCCGACAATTTCAAACCACCCCATACTAACTTGAGCAACCAAATAGTAACACGAAGAATCACATGAGAAATATTGGTCACATTCAAGTTTATAAAACTGTAGTTGATTGAGAAATTACTTTACATTTAAAGAATAACATTATTTTTATGTTTTTAAAGTCAATTTACTAGCGGTAAAAGTACAATATACTGATGACCTTGTGACATTTATCAGCTAATCAGCAAAAGCTGTCCACTTATAAAACAGTGAGATAATAGCTTTGATCTGAATAATTAACCCTAACATGTCAAATTATTCCTTGTAGTTAACAAAAAGGGTCAATTTTGTACATGTACATACATATCAGGAGTCTGGCTAATGTTGTGAGCAAAGGTTACCACCTTATAGAGTTTTCGCAACAAACTGACTTCCTTTATGATGCAAAACAGTTAGGGTTAGGTTTTAACAGTTAAACCGGAGTTTTTGAACTAAGTTTACAAATTAGGGTTAGGGTTTTCAACATGAATTGACACCAGCTATAATGCAATGTTTTGCCACCCTTTTGTTTACAAAGTTTAGAAACTTAGGACTGACATTTAGATTAAGAATAAGAAAGGGAAAATATTATCTAGCCTCACCAAGTACTTTAACATATAATCTGCCTTAGGAGCATGTAGCTTAAGCAGATACTAAATTTCACTTTTTGGTTGCATAATAGATATTTTTATTTATTTTAAGCATCTTAGGAACCAAATATTGCCAATATTCATTTCGTTAGTAATAACATACAAGTTATTTATTACTGCACTTTAAAAATCCGTACAAAATACATGAGGCGTTATCTTAATTTTGATTGGTTAGGTTAAGGCCGACAGTATATTATACTTTTACCTTGTTTTATTACTAAGAACTTGATGCATTTGGGAAGTTGCATGACTGGTAAGACAGAATGCTGCCAACAAACAAGGACGGTTTACTTACAGGAAAACCCACAGTAATTCATGTTAATTTAGTTTATGTTTAACCCTAACCTAATGTAAGTTTCACCCTAAGAGATACAGTGTAAAATGCTACCATGAGAACTATTTCACTCTATCCTTATATAACTTGATCTATGTAACCATAATTTTTATTCGGTTATAGCTGCCTAAGAACGACTGAATGTATTCAGTACTGGTATAGTTCAGATCACACAAAGTGAAATAGTCCATTCAATAAATGTTGACGTTTTAAAATATCATAACAGTACATCCTTGTCAATAAAGCGGCATCTATTTTGCATGTTACTTCTTTTGTAACAAAGTATTCTTATTTTCATATTGGTATCTCTTGATATACCATAACTTCCTGAAAGATTTTTTTAAAATCAGCTTAACTTACACGACATTCCCCAGTTACATTCAAGCTTGACAGTATTTGAATTCTGTATTGATGAAATATTGCGTTCCATTTTAGAATTCATCTTATACTCTTCATGAGATTTCTTCAAATCAAACCAAGATTGTGAAGTTTGCTGTTCAGTGTCATCTTCTGGTCCTTGAAGAATATGCAGACGTGTACTACCACCAAATCGTAAAACATAACCAACACGAATACGAACATATCTTCCTGGGGGTAGACGTCGCTTTATGATAAAAAAATGATTAGAATAAACAAAAAGAGCATTATATCAACATGAATTATGAAATCACAGATTTGAACCAATAGTTGACACTGGGCTTGAATGAATAACAAACCTTAAAGAATAGTACGGGTAAGTATAAGTTGTAGATAACTGCGACGGTGGTTAATCATCTACTTTACTAAAATATATGTGATACTGATACACTGAATCAATCAGAGATCGGTCAAATGATAAAAGCATACGATTGACCAAGAAGTGGCTTTCATTCCCAAAGAATGAGACGTACACTATTAGTGGTTTGTTGTTCTAGGGTATATATATATATATATATATATGGCGGTTCAGTTTAACCAGTGAACTTATTTTCTTAATCGTAGTCTTTTCACGCGAGTAGCAAGTTGGACTTGTGCATAGGAAGACTGCGTATCAGTATTACACTCGGACACAGAAAATCCCAGGTTGTATTGATTATCTACCTACCTTAACCCAGTTGTAATCACATTAAAGGTAGTTTATGCTTTTAATGAAAAACATTTTAGCTTGAAACCAGAAGTTATATGAAGCATAAAATGTTGATCTGTTTATTTTAGAAGGTTGTCACAAAAAATATATCAACCACTGGTCAGGAGGCTCCCTATTCCACATTTCGATAAGAGAACTATCAGACAGTGTGAAATAAAGTAGAACACTAGTGGTGATAATTTAATAGGTATAGAAATTTGTGTAGTAAACAGAAATCCATGCTCAGTTATCGCAAAACAATGATTGATATGAACAGACTAGTAAGTTATTAAATTCTATGATGACAGGTCTAATATGATAACTTTAATTATAGAGGTAGATAGAATTTATCCATGAATCTAAAGACTTAAATCTAACACTAGTAGTACATAATAGTAATATTGAGTGTGAATTATTAGTCTTCCAATAGTGCTTGAATTATAGATTTCACACAATTTATATTCTTTGAGATAAATGGTTAATTAAGTGACTATGACTGACTGACAGTATAAGATTACATCATTATACTACTGTAGTGAATGATAACACAGGCAGGGACAACCAAATGTATTTGAATATAAAATTACAGAATTTCATAGTAAAATTCGGGAACCAAACAGTAAATACTTCATTTGCAAAATGTCAATCAATTGTCTCAGACTTGATTATTTCGTCATTTCTACAACGATCATTCACTGTTCTCGTTCTCTTTTCTTCGATCTTCTTAACGTTCTGTCGCCAGGCATTTCACTTACAACTGATGATACATGCTACTTATATCTGTCGACATCAGTAGCACACACCACACAACAAGTAATACACTCGCAGGAGAAGTTGGGCTACGAAAAGTGTTTTCTACGTGGGTAAAAAAAACTTAACAACTTAAGAATATTTTCAGTATTCAAATCATGCATACTTCCATATGTATATATTGATTGTCTGTTATGATTACTTGATTTTTAATTTTCTACATCTTGTCATTCCTATAATTAGATGAGTGATTCGATCTACATAATCGTAGCTATGGTTAACTGATTGATCTGAAACTTGGACTTATTATAATTTCTAATGATTTTTTGGGGATTTCATTCCGAGAGCATATTTTTCTCTCTTATTCCAACAGTGTGTTAATATTCATTATGTATCAGAGGGGGTTTTGTGGAGAATTTAGCATTTTTCATAGTTGAAATCATGAGTCAATTAAAGCTAGAACACCATCGAAAACCTGGAAGCACTGGACGGCCGTTTCGTCCTATTATGGGACTCCTCAACAGTGCGCATCCACGAACCCGCTCTCGCGAGATTCGAACCTAGGACCTACCAGTCTCGAGCCAGAGCCCTTAACCGATAGACCACTGAGCCGGCATCCAACGGTGTTAATGTCTAACTTCAACTGATCCACGATTTTGAGCGACCGTTCACCAATTGTCTTCAGTGAATTGATATGTAGCAAACACTACTCTCTAACATCAAAAATATAGTAATAATGAGTAATAGGAATAATCGACAAATTCAGCGATTCAAGTGAAGTCAATCATGATTACAATTTGTGATATTTATATTTCACAACTAACCTTATTAACAAAAGTACCATGAGTACTTTCTAAATCTTTCAAATACCATCCAGTAGTATCTTTTTCATTTTCTGATACATGGCCCACAGAATGCGGTGGTTTGCCATACTGTAATACAGCATGCAGTCGACTTATTGAAGGATGAGCAAGTACTGAACATTGTCCATTCATAGTACCCGATTGTGCATAATTTAATTGAGGTTGACGTCCAAATAAACAATAACTTAAACCATTATCACATGAGGATTGTAAATTTATATCTGAAGGAGATGATAAACAGACTGTACACTCTGAAAGTTGTAAACCATTTTTAATAACTTCTAATTTATAATCTAAAGATGGAGGACAATTTAAAGCCCAACTTGGAGGGCAATATATATTCGGTGTAGTTAAAGTGTTTTCGTCTGGTTTCTTCACATCTATTGAAATGGACTAAAATTAAAGAAATATGAAAGCAAAACAACAATATTAGATTAAATAATTGTTTTGGTAAAAGTATATAATATAAAGAGGACGAGATAGACTGACTGATTATAAAATGATGGCATGATTTCGAAGTCATATTTTTTTGAGTTTACAGTGATATGATGAATGGACTAATGTTAGACCACCATTGAAAACCTGGAGGTACCAGACGGCCGTTTCGTCCTAGTATTTGACTACTCAGCAGTGCGTATTCATGATCCCGCAACCTCCCTAACTAACTTGGGCGGGCGGTGGAGATCAGACTAATCTACCATTCTGCTGAACCTGAATTACTTGGAATTTCAACTTCGAGGCTTTAAAATCGTGAAGAGCTTCTTGATGTGTATGCTTATGTATATGAATTGAACGAGTCCCAACTTGTGTAGTGTTTTCAGGTATATGCAAATGGTATGCGCCGGGTCACTAAAGGTAACGTTAGCTGAAACGTCTATCCTGTCTTATAAAATCAGCGGCAAACCCAACAGATGGAAGACTTAACAAAAATAAAAAATCTCTGGGTAGCAAATATTAGGGAGATGTGACCACAAACTCTCCTTGACAGTTCTTATGCTCATGTGCATGCCATGAGGTGCACGAACGAGTCTGTGTACCAGTGGTATGTAACGCATAACGCAGTAAGTAGTAGCAAATACGAATAAAGGAAGTGGTGATCATCTACCTTCTTAAGGAGGCGAATATGCCTATATGTATACCATGGGATGCATGGGTGAAAATCTATATGTTACCGGTATGTGTGTAACGGGTCATTAATCCTGGTGCGATGCCTGCGCGCCAAGACTTAGGGAGTTTTAACGATTTCTCCACGCAATTACATCCACGTGGTAGGTTTGTGAGCCTGAAAAACGGATTTTAATCCAGAAAAGCCATTTAGGTTTCACTAACTAATGTCTGGAACAACACAGGATGGCGAAACCAGCTTTAGCAGATTCAAAATGACAAACCAGTCAGTTAGTTATAAACAACATGGAATCTTTCATATATATTGAGTGGTTTAGGTCGCCACAACACTTCAACAGTAGGATGATATTATCAAGATGAAAATTAAAGTAGTAAGTAGTATCAGTACCCGTTAAAAATACGTAAAAAAAAGAAAGACAACCCTTAAACTCATATAAAGAAAAAGGTATAAGTGTACTCAAGGGACAAGCTAATTAGGATCGAGAACGTCATATTAAGGATTTCGTGCAGTTTAAATACGTCTAATGAGCAGCAAAAAATCTACTTAGGTCTTTTTATGGATTCAAGATGAATAGTCTATGTCAATTAGGAAGAGTTCATACGCAGCTGTTTGTTTTTTCCTACATGCAGAGTAACCTGTAAAAAACATTAATAAACTTATTAACTGCGTAAAATCTATTTACACTTTGCAAATTTATTGTTCTCTTATCCATAAACTATCCATATATGAAAGCTACTTTCTGATTAGCCAGAAATTAGCCGAAAATTAGTCATAGTTGTTTTAAGCTCATTCCTTTACATTTCCGTCAGCGGCAAAAAATATAAAATAATACAATACTGTACTCAAAGATAGAGAGCTTAATTTAACTTATTTGTCAAGTAAACGTTTGAGTACTCAACCTTGAGCCATATGTTCTGCTGAGGTCGTGAAGCCTGTCCGAAAAAAAAAAATAGGTGAAACGGTGTTTGAACCTATGAATTATTGGTTGAAATCCGAGTGATTCCAGTCAAAAAGTCATTTTTCAATACTGAAACAATATAATGGGACGACGAGTGTTTTCAAAATTTTATTCTTCAAAATAACCAATCAACAATTTACAATTCTTTTCTGAATATCCCATATTCGGCAAAATCCTTTTTAATCAGATTAGCCTAGATTCAAAATAATTGCATTTTTGTATTAACTGAATGTATAAACCTATAATACAAAACTATAATCATGAGAAGTCTGGGTTTGTTCAACACAGATTACCTTTGCTTTTTAAATTCTACTAAAAATAAAAACTTAAGAGAACTACTTACTTCAAAATCGGTGCAAGTTTCAATTTCGAGAGAAGCACTATCATCACTACAGGTGGTAGTAACTAACTCTTCAGTATTCACGATTTGATTTTTATGTTTTTCAGCATTTTCTGTAATGGTGCCTTCCAATTCAGAAGTAGTATCCATATTTGTTTCATGTAAGGGGTTATTTGATATATCAACCTCCATTATTGATTTATAATAATCTATATTATTTTACTGTCTAAAATGATAATAGATAAATGATTATTTTACACTCATAACAAACACAACCACTGACAATAAAAATATTCATTGAAATGATGACAAAAACAGAAAGGGGATGAATTTATTCCCTTAAGCAGTCAGTAAGAAATCTAAGTATTACAAAATAATTTTCACATATTCTACTCATTTGGGAAAATAAAAGGTTAATAGAGGAGTAAGCTTTATTCCTAACTCATTTACAAAGTACAGGTTTCATGAACTCGAGTTTTAAGTTTGTCACGGAGCAGGACTTGACTGATTTTCTGAACAAATTTTTGATTGCTGAAACAAATAGAAAGGATGTTAATCAATAGATGAAGGATCTAGAATCATTTTATGGGGCAGGTGATAAGATGGATGAAATCTTAATTGATTGAAGGATAAGTGACCAGCAGAATTGAATCCTTCGAATCGCTTATGACAATTTATCATATTTATTTTGTGTAAATGTTTTGTAAATATGCATGGACATTTTATTAGATAAACAACCTATTCTACTGCCTAATGGTTTTGTCTTTGATTTCAAATTATTTGAGGGGTCTGAATCAATATAACGGTTTCGTGGGCAGGTATTACTCAACCCAAATTGCATATCACCTATTGATTAGCACTCTTTCCATGAATTTTAACAATCGGAAATTGGTTTATAAAATTATAAAAACATACTTTGGAACATAGTGATACTATTTTCGTGGGTTAGAGATAATATTCATCCATATAAATCCAATTGGGTAGGGCGAGGTTTGAACCTAAAACCAATCTACTAGTTGAAAGCTCAGTACTTCGGCAGCTAAGCTACTACTCAATATTTCATTAGAGTAGCATTATAACAAATAAGTGTAGATTTGTGTATCATATTTCATGTACAACAGTATAAGATTACTGGTTCCAATTCAACTAGTTATTAAAAGTACCTAATAACTGTAAACTAAGTTCGCATAATATTGAAGTCGTAATTTCTCAAGTAGTGGAAATAAGAAATAACATTCCTATTTACAGAGATAACCATTTGATTGGAAACAAAAATGATTTCGTACTTAGGTGAATAAATTACAAGATACTTATTTTCAGAGACAAAACAGTATAAATTACATACAAAAGTTGTGAAGAAATACTACAACAAACATTTTTTGTGGCTGATACAGAATAGATGGAGTGCGGTTAGAATTAGAATACAGGACACGCGTTTTGTACTATTTGAGGTTCGTCAATTAGGTGTACCTGCATCCCGGAGTTGATATTCACTCCAGGACTCGAACCCGAGACTGATCAAATTTCAGTCATAAATATTAAAAACAAGATAATCCAAACCATTTCAGATTGATTTTTTTCCTAGATGCTTAAAAACACAAACTCAATCTTTTTTTGCAGAAAAAATCCATCTTATTTTGAACAATAGAACAAATACATTAAAATAAAATTATATTTCACAAGTGTACAATATTACAAGAACAAGAAAGAATTTTATTCAAGACATTTTCTTCAGAGAAGACCTTGACGTTTTAAATCTTCATAAGTTTTACGAGATACAACATTGCCGGCGGAATCTTCTAATTCTTCTTCTACTTCTGGACGCCAACGTTCAGCTTCTTTCATTGTTCTTATTCGTTGCCATAAAGCTAAAGCTTCTTCAATTTTTGTTACATGAGCGAAATGAATTGTATTCGGTATGCCTAGACATCGCATACCATGAGCATGTCGCCATTCAGAAAAATGTTGTTGAAATGCTTTAGGACCACGGTATGTTTGATTACCGCATATTTCACAACTATAATACATATTTAATCCATGCAATTTGTACAACCAATATGGAATAGGCTAGATTTATAAAAATTAAAAAAATTAGACACAATGTCTATTTATTCATAATTCTCACTTAAATATTAAAAATATGAAATTCAGTGAAGAGCTTGTTGACAGAGAAATAGGAAACTTATTCGTTTTTTATGTTAGTCAATATGTAGGATCTGTAATGCTAAATGTGTCGAGTTAGAAATTAAAATCTTCATATAAACATAAGTTGAAAACGGCTATAGAAGCTGCTTTACAGAGAACATAAAAGGAAGTCGGAACAAGGGATCTCAAAGAAAGTCCATCTCAAAGAAATATCATTATATGAATCTGGAATTCAAAAGTGACTAAACCTCTGATGTGTATAAGAATCGGTTGTTCAAAGCAATTACAAGAACGTTCTATATAGTAAAACGTCGATTAAAATCCACAAACAAACATTTATTCTCCGCATCCGTAATAGGTAGGCTTTCTCATCTAGTTGCCTTTATGCGCAACTACCAATTCATCTGTTTTTTGAAGCAAGGTAAATAGGTTTGAAGCTAGTGCTTGCTTTCAACACAGATAGGAAAACATAATCCAGTATCGCCCTACAAGGATGAGAGGAAATCAGTTGGGAGTTTGATCATTGAACATTGGATGACTCTAATTATTCCACTGATCAATATGTTGATCTTATGGTTGTTCATAGAATTCGTTCGAGTCGACCAAGATTTACTTACATTTAACTCCTTAAAGCCATACAAACTCTTATAATCTATGAAGTAAAGCCCAAACTTTATGTACAAAAGTATTTATTGTCCTTGTCTTTGCCGTGGACTTAGACTACTACTAATATTATTGTTATATAAAATCAATTTCATTGACTTTTCATTTGAAAAGGTCCCTCTCTATTTCTCATGCCCCTATGATTTCATTCGTAATTGTTGAGAAAAAAAAAGCATTTTAATTATCTTACTTCATTCATGATACAATCCAATGTTAGCTTACTAATTCTGTACATTTTCTTATTTGAACGAATCCTGTAGACGTAACACCATCTTTTGTTGTCACTATTTACATCACACAACACAATATTATAGCTTTTACACTGCATTATCATGTTTATTTATTCACTGATCATATTGATACTTATAAATTCACTTGCACTACTCACCTTTTATTCACATGTGATCTATCCAGCTTTGCTAAGTATATCATTAATTTGTCTTGAACAAACTTTCCGTCCAATCTAAATGGTCTCAAGTAGTTAAACAGCCGATTTGTGAAAATCGTTGGAAAACCTCATAGTTAATCTAGCCACTCTGAAGCGACGTATGAAGTTCGGACTTCAGACACTTATTGTTCAGCATTTGATGCTGATTATGCATATCGGACACCAGGCAGGTCATAGAAAGCCACGCTATCGTCGCTTTTTGTATAACGTCACCAAATGCCCTGGTACGACTGAGGGTAGGGAGAGTCCGCTCTTCCTCTCGAAATGCTCACACATGGCCACATGTATACAGTCACTGTCAGGGAAGTCCTACTCACTACTTCCTCGCGGCATTACTGTCGTTTATGAAATTAAGAGGATGAAAAGCGAATGTCCTGCGCTTTAACTGGGTTGGTGGATCCACTCATGTGAGTTGCGAAACCCTGATCCCAAACCAATGGTGCACATGAGCTCCAAGATACTGAGGGGACAAATGGCATATGAATCAATTGTCGGTCAGTGGCTACCATGGGAGTGAATCTCCTAACGTTGCTCCACTTTCTACCAATATTTATGTGTTCAAATAAATAAAAAAAATAAAACTTTCGTATACCAAAGAATAGCATTTAAGATTACATCGAAGCACTGAGAATTCCTTCTTCATTCGTTCATGAGAAAGTTACTATATGTATTAACCCGACGTCAGTCAGTCATTCAGCTACAATGTAGGACCAGGCACTTATATGCACCGGTCCAAGTTGCCACACCTCATCAGCACAACAAGATGAACACCGAATTCATAGAAGTAGTTACTTCAATGGTCGTAATAAATAAAAGATTGTGTACAAGGATATGATACAGGGGGGGGGATTAGTTCGTAGAAAGGTATACAGTAGCTTTAATCTCATGGTTTAAGGGAAGATAAAGAGTGTATACACCTACGACATTGTGATCGATTCTTAGCCATGTCACCCAAAGTCTCCAACCAGTGGTTACGATAGTCACGCGGACCTCAACTAAGTAGTCTGCATCTACCAATATGGATCAGACTAGAAGTTAGTGACTTCAAGCACTGATGCCACGTTTTGGTTAGGCCGCCCCTAGCTTTCTTCCAACCATCACCAACACTAGTCAGTAAGGATTATTGGTCGTTAGGTTCAACTTTATACAAGCTAAGGAAATTAAAAAACTAACTTTCCCATCCCATCCAAGGGGTAGATTCTTAGGGTTATAAGGAATGTCATCATCCTCTTCACCATTCTGACCGTTTTCTGCACCTGTTGCATCCTTATCTGCATCTGTATCATCTTCATCTCGTTCGAATCCTATTCGTGCCTGACGACGTTGTACGTTCTCAATAGTAGCTTCGCGATGCTCTTTGACCAGTTCACTGAGTCTATATATCCTAGCCTCTAGCGTAGCAATTTCTTTTAGCTTTTCAGATAGCGCTCTATAAGTAAAAAAGTAAAAATTTGATATTAATATCGCTATAACAGGAAGAACACTGAAACAGTTGTAACTTATGGGACCATTTTGCGAATTATTAGTTATATTTTTATAGTACAATTATTATTGCATTCCTATGATCTCCCGCTTATCAGCTATCGTGGGGTAAATAAATTTTCGTTCCTTGTTTCACATTCCCTAAGTTATTGTTAATTAATTATGAACCTATTAACTAATTTCCATCCACTTATAGTGTAGTTATGTCCACAATATTTCGTATTGATATTGGTTAGTAGTCAGGTAATTAATTGATATTATCATGTGAGTTTCAAGTTATGGACTGAACTATACAACGGAATTTAATTTGTCTGCTGTTTTCTTGTTTTACTTTGGCTATCAAGTAAGCGAGAATGAAAAGTTTCACTTGGAACTAATAAGCGTTAAGTATTAGTCACAGTCGTTATCTCACTATCATTGGCTTGTTGGTCAAAGGTAGGTCATTTCGCCATTGGCTAAAATAAAATCGTTAGCCCTTACAGGCGATGGAGGCGAACTAGTCACCAGTCGGAATAAGTAGTATAGCTGATCCTATAACAGCGCTTCGGTTACACAGAACCAGATCCAATTCAAGAACCCGACTTTTTATAGTTGCGTCAATTTCTAACTATTTAAAAGAGGAATATTACTTACGGAGGTACATGTCCCCATGCAGCTGTCTTAGCGAAACCTTTAGTCGAGCGTTGTTTTGTAACAAACAGATCTGCAGGTAACTCTTCGAGTGATTTCCCTTTTGTAGCCCATAAGCGACGAGCTCTTTCCTCCAAAGTTCCACCACATTTTAAGCCCAACGCGAGTAACGCTGATTTAAGCCTATCAAGTCCAAGTGAAGCAAGTTCTTCCCAGGCTGTAAAAGCGGTTAAGTCCAAATGAGCACCACCATGCGCTAAGGCAGATGCTGCCTCACGACCCCAACCAGGAAACGCTCCTTGAGTCCATTGTGTTTCAAATTTAGCAAGCGCCTCTTTAGTTTCCTGAAGGTTAACAAAATTGGATAATTAACACATGAACATATTTTCAAATAGTTAGAGTTGGAAGTAATAGTGAAATTTAACATTGCAAATTAGCTCACCTCTTCTAAATCCACTATAGGTCTTGCACGCGATACGAAATTTTCAAGATAGCCAAGCAACTCTTCGAGGTAACTAGTAATAAGTTATAAAATATGTAAAGGCACTCACGCTTTATATGCTATTCCTTTTTTATCACGAGATATATCATACAATCGGTCGAAGAAGGAGATATAAGTGAGATAATCTATGCGCTACATAGAATTGATAACCATTAAAACCACTGAAAGTGACTTACTGGAACACCTTTTACATTCAGATATTTCTTATACACATCATGTAAATCCAGATAACGACCATAGCCTTCTTCATCTGAAAAGTCAATAAGTACAGCATTTGCTTCTTCCGGTCTTTCTCTCATTTCTTTGTACTTTTCAAACTCGGCAGACATTGGGACACATATCTTATTAAGTAACGATTAGCAGCGACATTGTTCAAGCAAATTACCTCGCCAGGGTGCTTGCGATGAAATTCTTTAATTTGCTTTAATCTGTCATAAAACTCGTTAAATTCATTTGGACCGGAAAGTGTTTGTATATCAGCCTTACGTAGACTATAGAAATTATATGAAAAACTAGGATATAAACTTGCCCATCTTTATCTTCATACAGATCTCTTAGTTCTTGTGTTACATCAAAATACCTCTATAATGATAAAATAAAAGTAAATACCTCACTTACATCATACATAAGTCTTAAACGAAGCTCTGAATTTAACTTTTCTCTATGCTAAAACAAAAATCAGTCGATTGAACAACAGCTTACTGTGGTTGGATTATAAAGCATTTCTTTCGTCAATTCATTTATTAGTCTTTCCCGCTCTTCGTGGATGCGACGTTGCTGTTCAAGTACCGTTTCCATATCTGGTTGTTATTTACTTGCTGTAGTAGTTAAAATTGAATATTAAAAAACATTTCCAAACAGATAGAAGACTAATAATTTGTGAGAAAATTTATTGTCAAACAGTCCAACTGAAGTTACTGCTACACTTATTGTACTGCGATTCCATTTTTGAAAGTTCTTTACAGTTATATTAGAAACAGGGCACCTCTACTAGTGTTTAACTTTAGATATTTAATAGAGCTTTCAATGAATTCCTTTTCAGACTGAGAAATTAAAAAACAACAGACAGAAGATACCGAGAAACTAGTGGGTTTATTGCACTTTTTTCCTTACTACCATTAACTTACGTATTCAAATGATACAATTATATAACCTCTAGCTTCAAGCTCTAGAATACATAGTCATTTATTGCCAATATTATCGGATCTACTTTCGGACATATTACATAATTGTAACTCCTTTCCATACCATCAGTGTATTTTGATCGTTATAGTTTTTGAAACTTTGGAATTTATAAATATTTGTTTCTACTTATCCATAACATCGTTTTAAATTTACCATTTAGTTTATCAGTATGCAAACTAAATATATAGAACCTGAAAGAATCAGTACAATGAGTAATCAGCGTATGTGTCATGATTTTAATTTCCAACCACATAAAAAATATTCTGCTTTTGTTGCAGTACTAAAGACAGTGCGGGAATTCTTAGTTTATCTTTATTCGTTCGCATTGAATTGTATTTAGCGTTCTCTGATGTTAGTTTCTGTTGTTTTGTAAGAAACTATGAATAGTAAAAAAATATTTGACTAGAACCTTCACTTGGCTAGTTGACTACTAGATCAAGCATCCGGTTCGGCTATGCGAAACCAAGCGTCATTAGAAGGCGCTCGGAGAAGCAGCGACTCGTTGGTCTAAATCATGAACTGACCTTGGCAAGACAACCACTAAAATACAGTTTAAGAGGAATAAATGCGAACAACGTATGGAGCATTAAAGATGACACCTAATTCGAGATTTGAATAGACCGGAAAAACGAATTGTATGTCCAGCAGGTGCCATGATTAAAATAGGCAAAACTAGCTTTTTGTATCTGCGAAGAGGGTTTATTAGCCACCAACCCACAAAAGCTGGATGAACTTTACAGTAAATTGAGTTACCAGGACACTCAACTACGTCGTTCTCAAAAGCTATACTAGTAACTGCAATAAATCAGAAACATCATTCTACACTTTAGGAAGGGAGACTTTAAATGCTCTCTAGGTATAGATCAAGGAGTCCAAAATATTGTATTTTAACTTTTTCCAAACAAAACTTTTACTTAGTTTCGGAAAGAGACAGTAAAATCATCGAGGTCCCACATTGTCAGATAAGTAAGAAATGACCACCACACAACATAGCATGGCAAAAGACACGTAGTAGTCAGACCTTTGATTATGTCAAAAGATGCTGAAAATAACAAGACCTAGCACAAAATAAGACTTGAGCGTTAAGCTGAGGCATATTGGCTTATACTCCACCCACATATACAGAAAATGATCATATACACTCAGACGAGCCATAAATCGCGCGGTAAAGCAATAATTGGATGCACGTTACTTGCGGCCACGTTTGTTGCATTCATACATACACAGAAGACTAAGACGAATAAAAAGTGTGGAGAGACTATAATTTATTGACGACGTTTGAGCAACTCCAAAGTGAGCTTAAGAGTGTCCACCAGATAATTAAGATCAAATGAAGATAATTAACCTGTAGGATGAATTAAGATTATGATTTACAGATCACAGTTAAGGTTAGGAACAAGATTTAGAGTTTTCATCACGAACTGATATCAGCTATAATGCCAAAACAGTATTTTGCCTAATGAATGAATGATTATCTGGCCAAAATGCTAAACCTGTTATCTTTCGCCTGATTACTTCGTTCATAAATTATAGTCTCGCCACCAAATAAATAATATGAGACAAACTTGACAGTACAACCCACGTAGCTCACAGGTACTAAAAACCCGCTACTTCGGCCTAAGTATCCAATATCTCACAGGAGTTGATCAATAATGTCTGTCTACAGGTGTAAGAATATAAGTCATCAGAAATAAATATTTATTGAATCAGTATAAGGTAGTGTTGATTATTATTTTGTTTTGTTTAAGTTCAGTGAGTAGAGAAATTGTATCTCTGACGTTTCATGACTTGATGCAAGCCGCTTCTTCAGAGTTAATAAAAACGTGTATTTATTATTAACTCTACTGAACGCTCAATTTATTCGAGATTATCAAATCTAACCCGAGTATCGATACCTACACAATGTTAGGTTTTTATGAAGATATTTAGCCTCGTTTTTAATGATTTAAGGAAAGTTCCTTGAGCTAAAGAAGATGGAAATAAGTTCATTGACTTGACCGTTTCTCGGGAATATTTAGAAGCGTATAATCAACATGATTATAGACTCCATATAATATTTCGATGGCCAGTGTTAGGACAGAATCAAATTAAGTGTTTTAGGTGTTACACCCAAGACTAACTTCAAACGATATATGATTTCTCATTTTATTTCGTAATAACTTTTTCGGAAAAAGAAGGTCCACATCAGTTTCAAGAGCATGATTAGTAATTTACGACAGGCTTCTACAAATGAGACACTGATCTAGAAGGACTGTTTTAAGGATTGGAGATACCACAGGTATTGTAGTTTGACAATACTTCACCAGTAACACCCATAATTGAGTCGCCCCTCCCAGTGAAATTAAAAGTCAGAAGCGAAAAGGTTGGAAGGTATATTTAATGGGTTATTAATATATCAAGGAGAGACTGATCAAATGTGGCTAATGATCGCAGGAGATGTTGCGCACGCTGTTCCGAACCGTGATCTGGTACGGATGCATGACCGAGTGCCTTCAGCTAAACGAGTCCATTAAAACTAATGTGGTCAGCATCCAATGTCGAACACTTACAGAGCGATTGCATTTGGGGATTTATTTAGAGCAAGAGAATTAAATTTATGAAAGTTTATCGTGGAATACCCACAAAGCTTGCTACATATTGGGCACTTTAAGATGTCACCTTTCTCAATCCATGGTAGTGGAAGAGAATTGGTAGCATTGTTGGATATATTATCCAGTAACAGGTTATCTTGCTTCAACAACGCTTACCTGAAAAAATTATCTTAAACATTCAAATCTTTAGCCGGAATTGAAAGGTCGTCATACAGAGGAGTTATGACGCCTCACCGTCTTTTGGAAGTCATGAGTCTGATGTACCTTCTCAAAACTAGAGAAAGGATTAGCATAAGTAGAAGGAATATCCGGACATTGTGGGAGGGTGGCGGGATCACTCAGATGGTAACCAAAATGTGAAGGTACAACCTGGACATGGTCAAAATAGATGAGACATACTGGAAAGTATCTTGGCAGGGAGACTAACTTCAGGAATCCCGATATTATATTCTGTTCATAAAGAATAAAATGTGGCACACGCAAAAGGAGTTGAACTGATGCTGTCCAAAGAGGCAATAAATGCTCTTAGAGTATGGGAGACCAATTGATTCAAGATCATAAAAGCATTATTTGAAACGAAGAAGAAATAAATTACGATGAATGTCACTCAAATCGACTCACTCACTAGTTGTGGCAGTGAAGATCTTGAAAGTCAGTCATATTAAAGATTTTACCCCGTCCTAGGAAAGGGCCTGACCACCATGATGGAGGAACTGAACGTCAAGATCGTCGTAGACAGCGCCGTGAATGAAAACATCACGGAGCTATATGAAGTGGAAAAAACACCTAGAATGACGAAAGGCTGATCGACATATGTGATTCCTTTAAAATGATTATAGGTAGCAGAATTTTCCCTAATCAAAGCATGCAAAAGGTTTCATGGTAGTCCCCCAAATACATCGCAGAAAACCATAACAACCATATTTGTATCTGTGAAATATTCAGAACGTTCGTGGAAGACATGAGAACAAACGTAGGAGATGTCATAGTTTAAGGTCATTAGTAACGGCCTAGTACAATCTTCCTTCAAGATATCAATAAATTCAGAAGGTTCAAAGTAACTATTAGCAATAAATCACAAGACTCATAAGATCAAATAAAAGAAATGGAGAAATTATGGGAACAACGGGAAGAATCTTAAGACACAATAAGTACAATGTGTTAGGAAGTGCTGAACTGCAAGAGGCACTAGAGTAAACAATGAGTCTCTGTAGACAGCCTAATCATGATTCAAGGAAGAAAAGGCAAGAAAACATAGGTCAACAAGGACAGAGGGAACCAAGCTATAAACTGGATTTATAAATACAAAGCGACAAGTATAGAAAAGCAGTAAAGCTGAGAAGAGGAAATAAGTAGGAGGTCGAAAAAACAACAGTTGAACAAGCTACAATAGGAATAGAATATGAAGTAGATAATGCAACCAAGAAGCTATCAAGGAGTTTGAGTTGACGAGAGCTATCGGTCAGGGATGTGAAAGTAACACCAACCATTAATATTCAAGAAAAAAAAGGGACAGACGGGCATAGCGCTTTGGAAAGCTCTTAGAAAGATCAGCACCACTGAACCCACCAGACATCGAGGCAGAACTCAAAGACATCCCAGCCTGAACAACAATTGGGAAAATCAGCATGTCCACTGGATAAATCAGGAATAGCGAATCAACAGGAACAAACAACATACCAACTGGGGTACCAAAGTCAGATATAGGGGTAACTGCAAAGATACTCAACATTCTCTTTAGAAGGATCTAAAAGAAAGAATAAGTATTAACAGACTGGATAGATAGATAACTTGTCGGTATAGCTTAGGAAAGGTATATCGATAAGTGTGTGAACTACAGACATTGTTAATGTTACTCAGAAGAATGAAAGACCTAGTAGACGCACAAATTCCGAGAATGACAAGCTGCCTTCCAGTGGATGGATCATGTAGTGACCAAATAATAACACGATATATCATTTCTGAACGGTCAGTCGAATGAACTTTATTCCTATACATTGAACCTCTAATTATAAGAAAACATTAAACGGAATGGACAGAACCATGCGAAATCCTCTTCAGATCTCTAAAGGAGGTTATCACCATCGTACAGAACTCTTGCGAGGGGTTGATTAGCAGTCATTCATGGAGGGCAGCAACCAGAGGCATTTCAAGTGTGAATATGTATCAGATAAAGCTGCCTATTTTGGCCTATTCTCCTTCACCTGGTTGTCTACTTACATATAGAGGAAAAAAGATTTGGGGAGAGGCTCGAATACTGCGAGTATCTTGAACACTGCTGAATGACTGACTGTTAGTGAAAACAGTCAGTATAGCGGAGGCTACAGCTGAAATGAGTTTCAACATACACGAGGTAGAAGCAAGACACTGAAGTACGACACAGCGAGTAATGACTCAGCGACATGTGGTAGTGAAGGTTTGGACGAGGTAGTGGACTACTTTGTGTATTTGTTCAGAGTCATTGCTGAAAAAGAAGTGCCCATGAAGAGGTCAAGGCATGAGATAGAAAATTAGAGGAAACATTCCTGCATCGAAAAATAGCTGGGACTCAGGAGATCAGTTTTCCAAGACCATGATCAAGATTTTAACCGTTGTAGTTAAAACGGTTCTGAACTTCAGAAATCTCACCTTCAGCCCCTGAATTGCATAAATCCTCGTAGTTATGTTCAGTTGGTTTGTTCAGCTACACATGTCTTGGTCCAAACCTATCGAGACAGTAATTGACAATAGTTGCGTATGATGACGAAGAAAATCGTATAAAATGTTACTTGATCATACGAAAGGAGTACCACCGATTATCTATCAGTAAAAAACTAAAAAAGAACACGCGCGAACGATACTGTTTTTAACAGTTACAGTCACTAGTTATTAAAATATTTTGTAGAATTATGGCTTATATTGGTATTAAGTGTAGTTATCTTTGCTACTGGAATAAGAAACCTAATCCAAAAACTGCAGATTTTCCATGATTTGACTACTTGATCCGTAGACCTTGTATGGAAGCCACATCATTTTCTATAGTAACTCGTCTTATCGTGACAATCAGTTATACGATGTTTAGAATTTCTGAAAGGCATACTTGAGGTGGGGATTGAATAACAAATATAATGTGGTAAGGAATAAATTACATGGAGTGGCAACCCTTGCACGTCCGAGCCACACTATTCCGATTAATTGCTTTCGACACAGTAAGGCGGTTAGGTTCACTCAAAGCTATCCACCGCTTCACCTCAACAACTTTTAAAAAGGCCTGGTATGGGGCAGTCATTTCTTATTTCAATCAGTGTGTGTTGGTTGGGTATTCGTTGAGTTGCATGAATTTTTGGTGTTCTCATATTTAAGCAGTCTGTTGCCACAACAAAATCACAATATTATTGCGAAAAGCAGTGACAAACCTTTCTTTGCTTTGTAGTTTACACGTTGGCTCGATTGTTGCTTCGTATCCTGATCTCGGATAACAAATGTTCCAGTAAAGCCAACCACCTTTTTTAAAGACTCGATAAGGCCCAGGAAACATCGTAATATGAGTAAGAATAGCTTAGAAGTTCTATATACGCCAATTTTCTGTGGATCACTGCACTACATGAAGTTTTATGATAAGTTTTAGGCTTCCACCTCAAGTGTTAGTAGTACATTTTGTTGTTAGTAAAGTACTTTCGCAATGATCAACTGTTTTTTGTTTTACGATTACTCAGCACTGTTTACAGTGTTTGATGTTCAGGAGATATCCAAGCTGACGTACGTGAGACTTTTCTACGTATAATGCTGAATAAGCATTTCGGAAGCTGAGCCGCAATTGATTGTGCGCGAAGTGAATTCCAACAAGTTATCCCTTTTTGGACTACTCATACATATTACATTCATACTGAAAATGAATTACTGAAGGACATGAAATTTAAGTACATTCTCGCGGTGTTCCAGTGCATATTTGGTCATGCCCCTAAACCACAGGGTTAAACTGTGAATCGCACACCGTGAGAACTTCAAGTATTATGTGAGATTTAAGGTCTAAATCTCTGAGCTGCTAGTCGATGTTCCCTGTAACTTTGCGACGGAAAGAGTATACCATAAAATCATTTAAAGTGCTTCACAATCCTCTTGTAGTAGCCCATGGATGGTTTGTGATCTATGGATCAGGAGATTGTCACGAGAAGATAAGGAAAAATTTGATACCGGTGATGCTGCAATCAGTAGACGAAGTAGTTGAAGGTATTGAAGAAGGAACTGGTAAGCAGATCACCGCTGCTGATATGAAGACCATGACGGATCACCTCTTTAGAAGTTATTGTGTACGAGTATATTTTCAGGTTGAGGTACGCGACTGCAAATACTTAGTTTGTTGCGATGATATGGCAAACTGAGAGGGTATTTTGAAAGTGGATATGTCACTGGCATTTACTTCATTACTCATGAGCAGGTGGACTTTCATCACAAATCTCCTGAAGTAGTCGATATTGATTCGACGGACAAAACCAATAATAAGGGATAAGGATGGTGTTCTTTCACTTTTACTTTGTTGATATTCGTTATTTCAGTAATGACGGATAACATTGGTCGTGAGCGTCCTGTTTTGTTTGAATGGACGCAAAAAGAAATGCTTGCCGGTGTAACTCGAACCTTGGAAAGATTCAGTGAAATAATGGAACACGTCTATGACACAAAAGTTTGTTATGGACTGTAAACGAGCAAAAAGCACACATCTCTGTACTGCTCATCATAATGCAATTTTTATTCTGTGGGCTGTTCGTGGGCGTCGCACATTTTAAAAAAGGTTCAGTTTTTCAGTTAGTGTACAGAAGTCATATGCTGCATGTCAGGAAATATATAGAACAGCTTATTAGCTCAATTAAGGCAATTCTGAAGAAAAAACAAATCGATAATGAAACAGGCAGTTGAACCTTGTTATGAGTATCAAATTCAAAACGTAAATTGAATGGGAGCTAACGTAACGTAGGTATAAGTGTCTTACTTGTTTTAAACACTGCCCTTCATTCTCCAACAGTCTTAGAACTTTACATATTCACTTAGTATTTACACATGAACTGCAGGCACCAAATAAACTTATCCACAAACTTCAAATACTACTTTGGAAATTGAGAAAAATCCAACGGCGACGTTCATAATAGTGACACTAATTCACTGTTTACATACAATATGAGGTCACTTCAAAGTATATTTTCAATATTATTCATTCGTACGCATTAGATCTCTGTTTACGATTTGCTCAGTGGTTACATATTCTGTTTATAGAAATTCATCGGCAAACTCTGACAGATAAATCACAAATTCGTACTAACTAACAACATAATTCAGTTACCATGTTCGAAAAAACACGCATAGTTTTACTTATGAAGTATATGTCACTAGTTAATGTGACCTTTACAGCGATGATGTATATAGCTGCTATATGTATTCATAAAGCGGTTAGAAAAGGCTTTCAAAGTCAATTGTTTCTCATATAACTTTTCTATCGCAGATAAGTTAATTATTAATATACCGGTTCCGTTAAAAATGGTTCGAATGGTTTATGATTACATACTAGGGACTTATACAATGCTCAAAAATAGTTTGACACAGAATTGCCTCCACATATATTCACTAAAAAACTATCAGGCATCCTTACTCATCAACATCCTTCAGGACGGTAAACCATATGTTAAATTTCGTTAGGGCCCATTTTTGTTTAAAAAATCTGACAATAGTCCCTTTCAGACTTGATTAATAGTTTATTTTACTTGCTTGAGTTCAGATTGATGCAAATAAACACATTAGGGTTGACTTAACACTCACCGAAATAATGAACAACAACTACGTCTAACTAACAACAAACTGGGTTGAAAACTATGTAATGAACACAAACATTACGAAGACGATGTGTAATGACAAAAACACTGTTAACATTTGGTAAATATTGACATTCAAGATGCTCGGAAACATGATACACGTGTGCATGAACCCACAGTTTGACTTATTGTCCATTCTGTCGATTGTTTAAAATGTAAGAAAGTGTCCTAAATCATGAAACGATTTAAAAACGGGATAGGTCTGTGTTAAATTTACACCTGAAGCTAAAAAAGTAATGGATGGTGAGTTGGATGGGACGTTTTCGGGGTAACCATCAAACCTAATCACATGGCGATCCTCAATTTGGAACTTCTAGCCTTAATAAAAAACAGAAACCAAAAATATGGCCTTAAAGACTGCTCAGACATCAAGACTATAAGTAACACTTGATAACAGCTAAAAAAGAAAGGGCTGAAACGGTCAGTGAAGGTCTTTGTTTAGTTGTATATGGCCCGGGAATGGATCAAAGGCTTAAATGATCTTATAATAAGATCTTTTAAGAGTTTTCTATGGTGTCATAGAAATCGGTCCAATGTTTTCAGACATCTGAAATCGTCACAATGAATCGACTTTGTGGTCCGTCCACGAATACGTACCAAAATGTTCTTGTGAAGTCAAGGAAGAGAAGCTGTTTCCATCTGCACCGTGTGGAGAAGTAAAACTTTTCAGAATTATTCGAAAACGGATCGATTTGTCCCAAAGTTTGTCTTATAGGTACCGGAGCATAATTGTCTTAAGAGGCTACTTAGTTACAGTGAACATGCGGTTTTAATTTTTGGGTAAGCAAACCCCTCAATGGAGTATTTTTAGGAATTAGCCCTTATTTTGAGTGGCGTTGAGCACAGATAACTTAACACTTTTTAGTAACCTTATTTTATATACTTCTGAACACTCAGGTGAACTCTTGAAGATTTCACATTGTTTTAATTTATCCAGTAATTAGATGGAAATATCCATCCTTGTGTGGATGCAATGATTCTTTTTCAATTCCTTTATCTGTTCGTAACATATTGTCCAATGCGTTCTTATGTTTCTACTCCAAGTATGAAACCTTTAGCAAAAATTCGAATCAAGCTTCTGTATCTTCAAGACATAGAAAGTCACTTAGGGTGATGTGTTCTTGAGGTCATATTTATTCAAGGCAGCTCAGTAACTAATGCAAGTTCGAATTCTGTCAGTTCAATAATTCCTAAGTCAAGGTAATGGAAAGGTGATTATAAATGGCTGTCATTGTTGTCAGTAACGCTCAGGGTATCGCGTGTGATTCTGAGAGGGTCCTCTAGAATGGAGTAGTTTCCCGAGTGAGTGGTTTTCAGCATACTGACTACCCTGGATTACAGTCTACCCTTAATTGCGGTTGTTTTTGAAGTGTTTGTTTCAACGTTACTGGTATTTCTGGAGTTCAGACTTATCTCCCCAAGCATCTAATTAAAAGATTCTCTGTTTAATGGCTGGATCCCTCTCTAGCAATATTTTATAAAATTCTGTGAAAATGTTGACTCCGTTTATCACTATGACCTCAAAGTCGATATTAAGTTTCAGTCAACCAGACTATTTATCTAATGGAGGATGATTTCCGAGCAAATTTGTAGGAATGAATGGCTACACATTGACTTAACTTGGAGAGACTTTATTTCTACGAATAAACCGAATTATAAAAATATGAAGATCCTTCACGGTTGTAAACCTGAGTGCAAGGAAAGAAGACAAAAGACCTATGGAATAAGTAGAAGTTCAATCTACGGTTTCAAAGTTGAGTGTATGTAGGCGTATATGTGTAATAAGTAGGCCATACCAGAATATGGCCGAGAAGTATGAGTAGGCGCGACCGTCAGATTTGTCACCATGTGGTAGTCAAATGGATAGGAGGCTGTTTATCTTAGGAATTTATTTGTTGTCACCGTGACGGTTTATTCATAAGACTAGCCCCCGTAGCTGAAATATGGACAATTATTATTGAATCTTACAATACGCTTCTGCAGCCTATTCTTTGGTTTATCAAACCAAGAAAATCAACAACTTAAAAGCAGTTTAACTTTACTGCCAAAGGTCACAGTGGAAAACTGCTTATCAAGCAATAAATTACAGTAGTCCTACAAGTTATTGCTGTCAATCAAATCTATATGCCTGAACGTAAATCCAGGTTGGAATAAGACACTAATTTTTATGGCCTGAAAAAACTCAGCTTCAAACTGCTCAAAATTCTGAAGGAACCTGGTAGATTCTATTAAAACCTATTAAAACTAGAGTTGGGAAATTTCAAAGGCAAACATATTTTTACGAGAATTTTCTTGGTTTACCATCTTTCATTAACTCCGCCTGTAGCTCCTCCGGGGGTTACTGCCGGCTCCAAGACCGGATAAAGGAGGAGGGTTGGGCATGGGGTTAGCGACCCCATCCCGTAGAAAACCAACTCGCTAAAAAAATGCTAACCAGAAAAAAGTTCAAACCATTTAAACTTTGCTCTGGGAGTAGAAGGAATAATTATGACGTCTCATGATGAAAGTTGAGTTCCTTCGGTACTCATGAGGCCGATGCACCTTCTGAAAACCAGAGCAACACTCTTTATAAGTACATGGAATGCCCGGACATTGTGGGAAACCGGAAGAGTCTTTCAAATTGCCGCAGAAGTGAGAAAACACAACCTGGAGGTGCTTGGAATCAGCGAAACACATTGGACGCAGGTTGGACAACAACGACTATCTTCAGGGGAACTTCTGTTATACTCCGGCCATGAAGAAGAAAATGCCTCGCATACACAAGGAGTTGCATTGATGCTGTCCAGAAAAGCACAAAATGCATTTATTGGATGGGAATCTCATGGACCAAGGATCATCAAAGCCTCCTTCAAAACAAAGAGAGAGGGCATTACAATGAACGTTATCCAATGCTATGCGCCGACCAACGATGAAGACACTAAAGACCAATTCTACGATAGGCTGCAGTCGATCTTCGAGAAGTGCCCAACCAAGGACCTGACCATTCTGATGGGAGATTTCAATGCCAAGGTTGGAAAGGACAACACTGGATACGAAGACGTCATGGGACAACATGGACTGGGAGGAAGGAACGAAAATGGTGAGAGATTTGCAAACCTATGTGCCTTCAATAAACTGGTCATAGGTGGCACTATATTCTCACACAAAAACATACACAAAGCCACATGGATTTCACCGGATCACACTACACAGAATCAAATCGACCATATCTGCATCAATAAAAAGTTCAGGAGGACGATGGAGGATGTGAGAACCAGAAGAGGAGCTGATATAACATCAGATCATCATTTGTTGGTCGCCGAGATGAAACTAAAACTAAGAAGCACTGGGCAACGGCGCGGACAACATCACAAAAGTTTATTACGGCCTTTCTTCGAGATGCTGACAAACTCAACAAATTCAACATAGCCCTCAGCAACAGGTTCCAGGCCTTTCATGATATAATCACTGGAGAGGGAACTGCTGTTGATATACTGGATAAGATTGAAGAAAGGAGGAACAAGAAGGCAGCAATCAATATCAGCCGAACAAGAGCAGAAAAAGCCAAGGCACGAGTCGAATACACAGAAGTAAACAAGCAAGTGAAGAAGGGCGTCAGAACCGACAAACGTAAATATGTGGAAGATTTAGCAATGACGTCAGAAAGGGCTGCAAGAGAAGGAAACATGAGACAACCGTACGATGCAACCAAGAAACTTGCTGGAAATTACCGTAAACCAGAAAGACCAGTGAAAAGAAAGGAAGGCAAAGTAATCAACGATATTGAAGAACAACGAAACAGGTGGGTAGAACACTTCAAAGAACTCTTGAATCGACCAGCTCCACTGAACCCACCCAACATCGAAGCAGCACCCACAGACCTCCCAATCGATATTGGCCCACCAACAATTGAAGAGATCAGCATGGCCATTAGACAAATCAAGAACGGCAAAGCAGCGGGACCAGACAACATACCGGCAGAGGCACTGAAGGCAGATGTAGCAGCAACTGCCAAGATACTCCACATCCTCTTCAGTAAGATTTGGGATGAAGAACAAGTACCAATAGACTGGAAAGAAGGACTTCTGATCAAGATACCAAAGAAAGGCGACCTCAGCAAGTGCGACAACTACAGGGGCATCACTCTTCTCTCAATACCAGGAAAAGTATTCAACAGGGTATTGTTAAACAGAATGAAGGATTCCGTAGACGTCCAACTTCGAGATCAACAGGGTGGATTTCGTAAGGATCGATCGCTTACAGACCAAATCGCAACTCTACGTATCATTGTGGAACAGTCAATTGAATGGAATTCATCACTCTACATCAATTTCATTGACTACGAGAAGGCATTTGATAGTGTGGGCAGGACAACACTATGGAGGCTTCTTCGACACTACGGCGTTCCTGAGAAGATAGTTAATATCATACGGAGCTCCTATGTTGAATTAAACTGCCAAATCGTCCACGGAGGACAACTCACCAACTCATTCGAAGTAAAAACCGGTGTTATGCAAGGTTGCTTACTCTCACCCTTTCTCTTTCTCCTAGTGATCGACTGGATCGTGAAGACGTCAACATCTGGAGGAAAGCATGGGATACAGTGGACAGGCAGGATGCAGCTTGACGATTTAGACTTCGCAGATGATCTGGCTCTTATATCACACATGCAACAACAAATGCAGGAGAAAACGACCGGTGTAGCAGCAGCCTCATCAGCAGTAGGTCTCAATATAAACAAAGGGAAAAGCAAGACTCTCCGATACAATAAAACATGCACCAATCGAATTACACTTTGACGGAGAAGCTCTGGAGGATGTGGAAACCTTTACATATCTGGCAGCATAGTCGATGAACGCGGTGGATTAGATGCAGATGTGAGGGCGAGGATCGGCATAGCAAGAGCAGCATATTTACAACTGAAAAAACATCTGAAACTCAAAACAATTTTCAACCAACACCAAGATCAGAGTTTCCAATACAAATGTCTAGACAGTTCTACTGTATGGGGCGGAAACCTGGAGAACTGCGAAAGCTATCATCCAGAAGATACAGGTGTTTATTAACAGTTGTCTACGCAAGATACTTTGGATCCGTTGACCAGACACTGTCAGCAACAAATTACTGTGGAAAATGACAAATCAGATTCCAGCAGAGGAAGAAGCGCTGGAAGTGGATTGGGCACACTTTGAGGAAATCACCGAACTGCGTCACAAGACAAGTCGTCACATGGAATCCTGAAGGCCAAAGAAGAGGAAGACCAAAGAACACATTACGCCGAGAAATAGAGACAGACATGAGAAGAATGAACAGAAGTTGGATAGAACTGGAAAAGAAGTCCCAGGACAGAGTGGGCTGGAGAATGCTGGTCGGCGGCCTATGCTCCATTGGGAGTAACAGTCGTAAATAAGTAAGTAACCATCTTTCATTATTTCTATTGTAAAGTAACAGTATCAACTTTAAAAAATTAGAGACCTTGTGAAACATATCAGGAATATGATCGAATAAATCCTTTTTTTTTATCTCGTTCTCAAGTTTTAATCACCATTGGAAACCTTCAAGGGGCGTAGATCCTAAGTCTGAACTCGTTTCAGAAGCGCGATAATCGGATGTTTTCCTTGTGTTCGCCTTGTCAGTTTGTACATGGTTATATTTTCATAATTATTAACTTTGAGAATTATGGTGACTGTAGTTTCTCGAAATGTCATGATCAAAATGGAAGGCAGCTCAGGGATTTCCCCTTCTGTTGATCATAAAGTTCAAGATTCATCTACTCAGAAGCCTATTGGTGATTTAAATCACCGACCTGTGATGGCATGTAATGATACGAACAGATTCGGTCCTCAGAATAATACATACAATAATTCAAGTGGTTCCATGTCTAAAGCCCTTCCGACGGATAGATTAGTTACAAAGGTCGGATTTGCAAACTTGCCCAACCAAATACACAGAAAAGCTGTTCGGCGGGGTTTTGTGTTCAATCTTATGATTACTGGAAGCTCTGGACTTGGAAAGTCCACTTTCATTAACTCTTTATTTTGCGCGGACATATACAACACTGATTATCCTGTGAGTAATTATCTTATTTACTTACTTTTACACCTGAACTTATAGTGATTGATAAGTTTTATTTATAATAACATTTATTCTATCACTATTATATGTCTAAGTTTCACAAGCAGAATTAGTTTAATTTCGACTTCATTTTCACTGGAATCTGTAGAGAAATAACTACATCACAATGGGGCCTTTCTATGGAAGTAGTGAACGAATAAAATGGAAAATCTCGGCTTTATTTTAATAATTCACCGATGTAGTAAGAATATATTACCCTTTGGTAGTGGGAAAATGTTTGCTAGAACGGACGGGAATAATTAGTACCTGGTATGTCATATGTTACTACTGTCTCATTGGTTAGCTACGGTTTTTAATTCTAATGTTGCTAGTCTAGTCGTCCAGAGGTTATATGGAATCAGGAAATAAAGGTGAAGATTCTCTAAAAATGTCCCTTGGTAATGTGAATAAAAGTAAATTTATCAACCTAGAGAAAACAGAACAAAGTACTCCATGGTCACCGCTGAATGGTCAAACGTGTTAGCAACAGATTATCGCTGATCTAAAAAAATCTTATCTGAAAAGTGTATTTCTGGATTCTTTGGTTGTAAAGCCCTACTTTCAAAATCTCTTTGTTTTTGTCTTTTAAGAGGTGTTGACGAGAAACCAATATTCTCGAAGATTCTATTTAAATGAAATAACTCTAGCTCGACTGGTCGTTTTTACCACCACATTCAAGAAAAATAGGGTATAACCCTCTAAGTGGCCCAGAAGCAATTAGTATCCCGAGAAATTTAAGAAAAGTGTAGCTTCTGTCTTGTCTTAATTAAAAGTTTCGTAAATTTTAGGTATTTCTATTGGAATGCATTTATATGCACATGTTCTGCTGTTTGCTTTACCATGGGAAACGTACTTAACTGCTATTTGTTACACTACTTATTTATTTTATTTATTTAAACACATAAATATTGGTACAAGGAAGCACCAGATAAATATGCGCCTCACAACTCTCATTCGATTTGTGTGAGGGCTGTGATACTGCCCAGGTGCCCAGACTGAAGCAGGTGGTTTTCTTAGGGGGCCACACCCGGAGCCTTTGACCTAAAGGTCTAGTCCACAAGGCAGTGGAGCATCGTAAGGAGATGCAGTCCCATGGTAGCCGGTGACCAACAGTTGGTTCATACGCCATTCGTTCCTTCAGGATCCTGGAGCTCGTGTGCACCATTGGTTTGGAATCAGGGTTTTCCAACTCCCCTAGGTGGACTCGCCATGTCCACCAACCCGGTTAAAGCGCCGGACATTCGCTTTTCGTCCTCTCACTTTTGTGAACAACACGCCCGCCACGAGAAGGCAGTGAGTAGGACTTCCCTGACAGAGGCTATATATTCGCGTGGCCATATGAGAGCATTTCGAGAAGGAGAGCAGACTCTCCCCACTCTCGGCCGTACCAGGGCATTTGGGGGCTTGTTATACTGCATAAAATAAGATTCTGAGGTCTTCAACCCTTGTATTTATGTCATGACAACGAAATGTGATTTTTGGAAATAAAATATATGTGAGTTCTAGCAACTTGATCATAAGTGTCCTCAAAGTATTGTCAGTCTGTAGTTGAACTGTTGATTTGTCGGAAATGATGTTAGAAGTGGGACACTAAAAATTGGTTGATTAGATAGTAAATCTTCACTGGTTGTGATTAGCATAAGAAAAAATTGGTTAATAGTTAGGAATTTCTGGAATAATACTTGACGTCAGCTCGTGATATGTAGACTAAATGTTACAAGCTCATGAAAAACTTTGACCTTTGGTCGAAGTTTCTCTTACACTAACACACATTTTACTTGTAGCTTTTTGAAGTCAATCAAAATTTTGTTTTGTTTTTCTCGCAGCGTGTACTAATCTACTACTTTAAGGTGAAAAAATCAAGTAACTTGGAGTTTTAAAAATTTGAGTCTTATCAAATGTTGCGTAGTTCTTCATTTTGTAAACGGGACTTTTGTATTCAACTTAGGACACTGCGCACTCAACTGACAGTTGCTATTGTTGTTTGCCGATAGAACAAAATGAAAATTTTGAGTTACTCAGTATTTATTTATTAACTCTATGATAGCTATACCTCTGTCCAACGTTTTTGACAAGTGATTTATAGTACTTCTTACTACCCAACGTAATGCCTTTCAAATGTATTCCTGACTTTCAGTAGTAAATAGATTGTATTATACCTCTTATTTAGCATAATTTATGTGAATTTACTAGTGTTCCTATTTTATCACCCCTATCAAAATGTGTAATCACTTTTAAGGGTCCATCAAGACGATCCTATTCTTCTGGAACTTGTGTGGATTCAAGGACGTTTGCATTGAGTGAAGCCAACGTTTCTCTCATATTGACCATAATTGATACTCCAGGTTTTGGTAGTGAACTAGATAATTCTTCAAGCTGGAAGCCTCTAGTAAAATATATCGATTCTCGTTTCGAATCTTATCTTCGAGCTGAGCTAAATGTCTCTCGTGTAACAGTCGGGTCTGGAGCAACGTATCAACCAGGCTTACCTAATGACCAACGAGTTCATTTGTGTTTATACTTTATCTCTCCTAATGGGCATGGTTTGCATCAACTAGATATCGAAACACTTAAACAGCTACACAACAGAGTAAGTTAATTCATATCAAAATTTCGGGTTTTAATTCACTTAAAAAGAGTGCTCTCTTTTCAACCATGTCGTTTTATTCGCACTTTATTTTGTTTATTACTGTGTAACTTACTGAGTGAAATATAAACTTTAACTGAAATATAAGCATCAAATGGATGCATCAGAAAACTCGTTACTTGCTTCATAATTGTATTTTGGCCTGTGTTTCAAATTGTAATATAAATCGTGACAGAATTTACTAAAGTCGTAACAAAATAGTAGCAACTCTGAACTCATAAGAACTTTCGTTTAAAATTAACAGATGGTTTCACAGTAGTTGGGTGCAGATTTAATGTAAGACATTAAGGAAAAAAACTATATCTGTAAAAATCTCAGCGACAAACTTTAAGTAAATCCAACGTTTTGCTCGGCAATTTGGTCCGAGCTTTTTTAAGGAAATTTGATCTAACATCAAAATTATCGAGATTTTTACAAATGGAATTTCCTCATTAACGTCTTTGGACTGGTTCACTAGTCTTATTAGCTCGTTTATTTCGTAGACTTCATAAAATTACTTAGTAGGTCCTAATGAAATTAAAATTTTGAAAATCTGAGTGCTCATTGAAGGCTGTCTGCTTAGTTTTTTAATCCGAAGTAAACTTATTCTTTGCAGATTTTATTTCAGTCACTGGTAATAATTTTCGCAATAATCAGACCCTTAGTTTAGTTTCGTGATATTAGTTTGAAGGTTCGTGCTATTCTTGGTGATTTTATGTAAAATATGTGTTAAAATATGCAGTTTTATCTCAGTTGAAATGTCTGGTAGGCGTAAATCAAACTATATAGTATCGTTGAAAATGTACATTACAAGTAATTTCTTTATGACTAGCATAATCAGATGAGTCACTTATCAGTTTTTACGTAAGTATATATGTATTTCACAATCCGTCTGAATAATATCCTCAAGTTCGGTAATTTACTCGCACATTTGATAACTTTTGAAGAACTAAATTCCTTCTGAAGATTTTGTTTTGAAAGTATGTTCGATACCCGCTTCATTTGTTTTTCACCTAGATAACCACTATTATTATCACTATTGTTATTATTATCCTCATTATAGTTGACACATCAAATGAGAAAGAACCGTCTAGGCTAATGAAGGATAGCTATTTCCATAATATTCCTATACTTTTCGTCTCCCGATCTCATTTAACCCTTTCAAACTACATCTATTATGTTTAGCTTCCCATTGCAGTGGATATTATTATTCCTTGTTTTCTGCTTTTCACTGTGCTAAACACTCCTTTTAGTATCCTATAGTAAGATGTTCCGACTCCATCCATTACACATTTGTCCCAGATCATACTAGGCAGCTAAGCTTTGTGGTTTTTATGACTAGAAATGATTAAAGTCATCAGGAGTGTCTGTTACACCGTTTAAATTTATCATAAACTACACAAACCTGTAAAATATGCAATAACCACATTTCAGGCAAAAACCATTATCTAGGAAATTCATTTAATTGGCCAAGTTAAATCATCGTGGAAACCGTATAGAAAGTATTAGTCACCCTATTGTCACTTTTAGTTACACCACCTAACTCTATTATTTTTATCAAGTGTCAATTTTATATTCCCTTAAGTGAACCTAATAGCATCAAGTCTGACCTATTTTCCGTACAGGCATAAATAATATTTGTTTTTTTCTTCTATTGGCTTTTTGTCATCTGTGATATCAATTAGGCGATTTGTCTTCTATTGTGTTATCCTATTTTGTGTACACGCATAATATTATCTACTGAAAGGCGCTGATTACAGACGATTTTCCTAACTTGCATTTAAGTAACATATTATCCTCAATTATTTACAACTGTTGGCACTTATGTTTATAGACACATTTACGAACATTAAAGTTCTAATGTAGTCAGAAGTCTGTATTCCACTTGGTTCTGCTAATACTTAAAATATTGATGATTGACCCACCTTAATTAATTCAAATATGTTTGCAAAATCAATTTCATGGATCAAGTGAAGAACTAGCAGTCTGTTAGTATAATTAAATGTTTAAACACAATAACGAGATGAAAATTGAACTGAAAAAAGTAGGGCACTCAGGCTTAAACAGAATAAAACCTGACATGTATGAATCGGTTCAAGTTCTAACACAAAGACAGAAAAACTTGTCATGAAAAATGCTAGAGAAGAGGAATTAGTAACAGTTTCGATGGTAATCGAAAACATCAGATATAAACAACATAATTGAAAATGAAACTGTGAATTCTCTTTAATAAGAATTGTACGTATTGGAAGGCGAAGAATGAGTACATCTTACCCAGTGTAACCGGTTCTGAGCCATATAGCCTGACATCTAACACTGATCGTAGTCGTCGTGAGGACCCGAATCTAACAGCCTTCATCTACCAACACGGTTCAGGTCAACATCCAATGACTTTATAGACTGATTCCTCGTCTTAAATTGGGCACCTCTACTTGCTTTTCAACTCATCCCTGCACCAGCAAACACCGCGCATCAAGGTCGGCTGTAGTTGGTCATACGTAATACATGCCCTAAATACTTCAGTCGAAGAAGACCCACTACTTTACCAACCGATGTGCTATCCTTACTTCAGCATTACTTGGCAATTCTAAGATACCCAGACAATGCTTCGCAGACACCAGTGCTCAAAAGAAATGAATAATATTTGAGACTGTTAAATGGGAAATATGAAGCATTACATTGTTCATAGCCAGAAAATGTTTGTAAAAGATATTTTCAACCACTATTGAACTGTATGTTCCGTTCATGAACACTACCTTATAAACAATTCATTATTATTCTGAACAGTTCTCGTTGTTGTGCATCTTGATTGCAAGTTAGAATATTGGGTCACCTAAAATATACTTTCAATTTTTATCAGTCAGTACTTTATAAGGTTAATTTTAACAAAACATATAACAATAAGAACAGTAGAGACAAACAACTTATTTGTAACAATTTAATCGCTCACAACGATGTATCATATAAATCCTTACAATAAACAATAACAACACAAATCACTTCAGTATTTAGATTTTTTAAAAAGAACACAATTTTTCTATCAAAGGGATTGATTGTGGCTAGAAGTGGAATTCAGTACATGTGTTTTGTTCTATTTGGGGCTCATCAGTTGAAAATACCCGCATCCAAATGTAAGTGTTGACTCCAGAACTCAAACCATCTACCTTTCGCTCTAAATATCGAGTGCATTATCCACCGAGGTACTGATAACACTGGTAACCACAGTCAGTTTCTTCTATAAGAAACTTGTGAAAAAGTGGCTATATCGAGGCAGTCCTCATAAGATGCAAATATACCCACCAGGATGGATCAAAATGAAGTCCATAGCATCAAAAAAGAGGTAATCTAAACCCATCCTGATAATGACATAAACAATACAGCTTTTTTTTCACTGTATAGTCGATCCTGGTTTTTGTTTACTTCGGCTTATTCAGTAGGTGCATACACAAATAAAGGTAGGCGTAAAAGTGTTGCAGTTTTTTGGTTCATTACCAGTTTAAGCTTATATGTTGTCCTTGTGTCTTAATCAATCAGCCTAAGCTAAAAATTAGTCTACGTTTCTGTTCGGTAGTACTTTTAAAGGTCAAAATATATCGTACATGTTTATGTAAAGTTAAGCGGATGAAGAAATATCGATATAATGACTACATATAAACATGTAACATTGATTAAAGTATGTTTATGGAATAAATTAAAATTTATTAATGTTTTTATGCAAATATATTCGGTGCATACACGTAATCTGTGCGTATTGGATAAAGTCAATGTTATAAGTGTGTGCATGGAAATAACTGAGTGAATAATTCTGGCCTAAGGTTATACTAAAAAAACTAATGAAAAGGTGACTTTCTTGCTCCTGTTGACATTCATCAGATCTCGTATTTTATGCACTGCTTCATACTAGTATATCTGACCATACTTTTTTTGTTAAGCAGTACACATTATATATCCTTGTGACTTGAGCACCTAGTTAGTGTACAATCTTAGTTAATATAAGAGTAGGCAAGCAAAAGACTATGAATAACCAGATAGGGAGTAACATTTGTCCTTTAAGTGATTGACTATTGGTTTCAACAATGTTAGAGTGTGAAAACTTCTTGGTTATAGGATTCATGAGATATTCGTAATCAATGGTTGAAAACTCAGTGTGACATTACTCCTACTAAATTTTGAGTTTACATATTATTTAACACTTCTTGGTTTTATTTGTTTTTGTCTGTATTCATTTCTGATGTTTAGCCTTTTTTTTACTATCGTTTATACTGTTATTATTTTGACTCAACTTTTATGTTATTAATTCCCTCTCACCAATGGTTAAGTGAAGTATGGTTTCTTGGGTTGATGAACATTGATACCGCGTACTGTGTTGTTTATAACAGGTTAACATAGATAACTAGTTTCAAACCGTTTTATCACAATCTGATTTGTGCAGTTGGTATGATTGAAATATGATTGAATAATATTTTACGTGATTATTGAACCATATTCACACTTTACTCCTCTAGCTTCGATTTCTGACCCATACCTAATACGCTGAGGAGGAGTGATACTGTTTATTTGTACAAGCTGAGTGGTTTATTAGAATAATAGAGTCAAATCAAAATATTGATACTAGGTGGTTGGTGGTATTAGTTGACAGGAAACCATGAACCTAGGTTTCGTGCTGGTCGGTATTCGTCGGCAAGGTATTTTTGCAATTTTAATATCTAATGCGGAACCCTCAAAAGTTATAAGTTGAATTATTATAACACCTATTCGTAACTTGTAATATCCCAATGATATTACAAATATATTATTTAACTATAATTAACAAGTGTTCAAACTATCCCGTGGTTTAGTATTCAAATTAAATCGATATAGCAAATTTGTCACGCTTCATAGAATTGAAGGATTGTGGCCGGTAATGAGTTCATTGTTAATGTTATAGTCTACAATTGGTCAGTCATTTTTGACAGGTACGTTCAACTAACAAATCCTAGATAGGATGAGTTTCACGTCCTCGATCCCACTGCTATACTTTATCCAACCTTGTTTAAAATATCTCTGCATTATTCATTATATCGAAGTCTTGGGTACCACTGAAGAAAATAATTCATTTTTATTGTTCTCTTACAATTTTGATTCTCAGAATCAATTGGGTATCTTCAAATTACTTTAATTCACTTCAGTTTAACCATGCGTAAGTAAGAAAACGAAAGTATCAAATTTATTCACTGGAGTTATTTTAGCATGATATCTGTTATGGATTTAAAATTGAATCTTATGCAACCTAAGTGAAATTGTTTTATGGTGCAAATCATTCAACCCTAACGTAAAAAGTGAACTATAGGACAAAAGTCTTTGACTCAAACACACCACCTCAACCTAAATCTCTTAAATTGCGAATTAAATATGTATTACGAAGCTACAATATAACAAGCGCTGATTAACTTACTGAGCCAATGACTTCTGTGCAAAAAGTCAAGAAAAAAACTTTTCTTGTCCCGCTTCCTCTAAAATCTAATTCTGTGAATACATGCTTTTTAACTGACCTTTACATTCTAGTTGGCAATTTTTTCAACTAAAAATAATATCAATAATGATTATCATCATCAATTTGTATTTTTAGGTAAACGTAGTCGTTATTATTGGTAAAGCCGATAGTCTTACACCAGATGAATGCTCTCAATTTAAACAAACAATACTACAAGAGTTACACAATCACAATATTAAATTATACGATTTTCCTGAATCGGTTGCTAAATTAGGCGGTGCTGATGAATCATATTCAATCAATGAAATTCGTCACGCTCGAGGACGTCAACCATTTGCAGTGGTTACCAGTAATAATCTTGTTACTCTACCGGATGGAAGGAAGGTAATACACATATTTTAGTTGAATGGGTTTTATCCAGATTGGTTTCATTTGTAATTAGTATTCGTAACAGATTTGTCTCAGTTATGGTCAGTCAATCAGTCAGCTACAATATAGGACCAGGCACACATATACATCGGTCCAAGTTGCCATACCTCATTAGCACAACAAGATGAACACCGAATTCATAGTAGTTAATTTAGTGGTTGTAATATATAAAAGAAAGGTTGTATATAAGGATATAGTACAGGAAGAAAGTTAGATATGAAGCAATTTTAATCTCAAGGTTTAAGGAAAGATAAAGAGTGTATACACCTACGCCATTGTGGTCGATTCTGAGCCATGTCACCCAGAGTCACCAACCATTGATTACGATAGTCACGCGGACGCCAACCAAGTAGTCTGAATCTACCAACATGGCTCAGACTAGAAGTTAGTGACTTCTAGCACTGATGCCACGTTTCGGTTTGACCGCCCCTAACTTTCTTCCAACCATCTCCAACACTAGTCAACATGGCGCGTCGTGGTAATCGGTGTTCAGGCATACGTAACACGTGGCCTAACCATCTCAGTCGATCATGATTCACAACCTTGTCATCTGATTTACCATCAATCCTTGATACCCTGTGTCTAACCTCACTACTACTTACCCGGTGATCCCAGCAGATGTTGGAAATATTTCTAAGGCATCTGTGGTCAAATACTAGTAACTTGCGAGTATCTTCTACTCTTGATGGCCACGTTTCGCAGCTGTAAACTAGAACAGAGCGAACTGCTGTGCAGTATACTCGTCCCTTAATTGATAGACGGATATCTCGTCTTCGCCATAAGTGACGTAAGTTGAAGATTCATGAACTACACTGATGATCATCAAATAGTAATTATAGATCAGAAGGGGTTTTGTAGAGATTTCGGTATTTTCATGGTTGAAATCATGAGTCAATTGAAACTAGACCACTATGGAAAACCTGGAAGCATTGGACGGCCGTGGATGCGCACTGCTGAGGAGTCTCACAATAGGACGGAACAGCCGTCCAGTGCTTCCAGGTGGTCTAACTTCTATTGACTCATGATTTTAACCGTGTAAGATAGTAATTAGTTCATTTAAAAATAATGTATAAAATATAAATAATTTCAATCATTAAACTTTTAATGTAATACAATTACAATTATTATTATTATGTAATAAACAAGTTAAGTAATAAATATAAGAAGAACATAATTTAAGTATTTGTAATTTTGATAAACGTCAGAGGAAGATAAATCATCATCTATAAAGATGCTGAGTGCTATGGCAGATTTTGATTGTTTCAGGTAACGAAAGAGATGTGATCAAATTCATGGTCCCACTATAGCTGACGCAAGACATCAATGTATTATCGAAGCTAGAAATCTTGTGGAGAAGATTGACAGTGAAATTAACATCTTTCATAAGTGTGTTAGAGATCTGCGTTCGGTGCTATTCCCTGAACTTGAATCTCTGGTACTAATCTTCAAAATTATCTGAAATTTGTTGTAGCCTTTTTCAAATATTTTGCTTTGATATCTACTTTGCTGTTGTTCTCTTCTGTTAACTTTTAAAGCAGAATCAGATATGAATTTAGTATAACAGTTGTTATACAATTCCTAGACTAGTATCTGTAATTCAGCTGAAAAACATATGAAGTTTGGGGAACCAATAAGATTTCAAATATATATCCAATTATTGTCCAAGTGTGGTTTGGTAATCTTTTTCTGAATTAAACTGAGGTAGATGTTAAGGCTGTTAATCTTCATCGAATGTAATGGTTGGGACATGTGTTTTGCCTATATAAAACCGTCCCCTACCTCAACGGGTGATGTTGGCTAGTGTAGGAATAAATTTGAAGAAATCTAAGGGAGGTCAAACAGAAACATGATATCAGTTCATCAAGTCATTGACTGTGGGTCTGAGCTCTGTCGATAAATGCAGATTACCTAGTTGTAAACTACTACATAACTATTATCAGTGGTTGGAGACATTACACGGGTTACCCAGAATCAGTCACATTGAAGAAGATGCATTAACTCTTCGTATTCTCCTAGATCTTGAGTTCCTGTAGTCCTAGATACATATATCTTCATTTTATCTCTTCAAACCATGTAGTGAATTTCACTTTCTTCGTTATCATTCCTACTACATGTTATGATTTAAAAAAACATAAAAAGGGTCGTATGCCGATTTGCTACGATTTTATGTTCGGTTTTTCATCACGTCAATTATCCGCCAATCGAAATACGACTTCTCTAATCTTAACACTGCCAAATCAATGACGTTCAACTGGTATGAGCAGTCTAGCGTCCCTTGTCCACCTAGCCATTCCAATTGAGTCCAGAACACCAATTATAGCTTCTGCTATGTGAATCATTTATTTCAAACATAGTCGATTTATATACCAGACAGACCGCATCGCACCATAAAATAAAAAATAATAATTGTACAAGATCAAGCCAAATGTGTCTGTGAACGTGGAATACAACAATCAATAAACTGAATATAATTTAGGGACAGTAAATCGTATAATAATAATCCATAGGTCAAAATGAAGCTTATAATAAAATGAATATGGATATACACAGTCTTATTACTCAACAGTTAAACAATAAGAATATATGTAGAATAATAGTCCATTTATAGGTCCTGAGAGTTACCCGTACTTATGTTTTCACCAGGATATAACACTACATTATTTCAGTTCCTTTACTATTAATCTTGGTAATTTCATCTCGTTGTGATAATGTATAGTATGATAACCAACCCACATTTGTGGCAAGCTCTACAATAATTATTACTGATTGAATACATTTTTTAGTCTGCTGTTATGATGGGAAGAGTATTGGGAAAGGTGGATCTTTTGGAATTAGTTTTCGGACTATTATTGTCTAGGAGATTAATGTATTGTCACATTTCTATATTCCTTGTATTGTAAGATTTTAGCCTATTAACTGTTGCTATACGTGTTACTATACCTTAGCTATCGCTAATTAGTCATGCATTGTTTGTTTCGCCCTCTACCACTTACGGTATATTTGTATTTAAAGTATAATTTTGTATTTAGTTTGCTGTGTGGTCAGTCATTGTTTACATTTTGAGTTATAACTGAATTGAGTACAATAGTGAACAAGTCTGCTGAATTATAAGGAGCTCGAGGACCATTAAGCGTTAAGATCCCAGCTGTTGTTCATTGACCAATGTGTCAATTGATAAATGAAAGTTTATTGGTCCTACTGGTGAACTATTCGGTAGTTAGAATCTTGGTTGGGCAATTTCCCATGTTATATGGATTAGAATCTCAAACCATAACAAGTTGGCTATTATAAGACATAACTACTGTTTCTGTATATACAGTGAAGCATATGCTACTAACTTTTGTCTAGTGTATTTTTATACAAATATTATCTCTAGTTATTTTTTCTAATTAATTGTTTCCTTTATTTTGTGGAACATAAAAATATCCCTCACGAGTTTATGCTATTACATGTATTTATTTCTTGTCAATATCAAGGTAAACGGCCGATCTTATCCATGGGGGGTTGTTGAATGTGACAATCTTGCACACAATGACTTTAAGGCATTAAAGCATTTACTAATGAGTGTTCATTTGCAGGTCAGTTAATCCGGTTTCTTTCCCTCTGATTATTGTTTAAACCTATACTGAGATTGATCAGAATAGGTCATATATAGACATATTTTTTTCCATTGGTGTTAGAAAGTTTGTTGAAAAGCATTTCACATAGAAGATTTAGGATGAAATTACTCTACTAATGATAAGCAGTTACGGATGCTACAACTAATTGTTTCCGTATATTAAATTATATCAGTGGATGTAAAAGATAGTTTAATAAGTATTTTGAAGATAAAGATTAAATTTAGCTTAATTCACCGTTTCCATAAAGGGTCAAATCCAAGTTTATTGCATCTGGGTTTATGGTTTAAGGAACTCTAATTCCCAAGAATGCAAAGTGTGAAATGTCTCCGTATGGATTTCATCCTTTGTTTATGTCAACACGTACAAGAATAAAAGTTAAGTTATAGAGGTTACGCAGTATGTAACCCAGAAGTCGTCAAGACGTGGAAATCTGTTTTGAGATTTGTTCTTTAAAGGACATAGTGGGAATACCCAAGTCCACTAATGTACGAAACTTCGATATCACCTTATCCTTTACATTAAAGTCTAGGAATGTGAAAATATACTGTGGTTATTTAGTTTTTTTCATGCAACCAAATTCATTGATAAATCTAAACGAAGCAAGAATAACAAGGATCTACAGAATAAAATCAATTTATCATTCTATTTCACGGCTTTTCATCAGCTCCATACAGCCTAAAATTACAATTATTGATATAATTATAAACAAATGTCTAACATACTTTAGTTTGTGAATTTTAGATAAATGTCCGAAATATAATCGAAATCATAATAATAAGAAGAGTAGGGATACAAAGTGTATGAAAAAACATGGTTAACATTAATGTGTAATAATACAGAGTAGAACAAGTATTATTATTACTAGTCATCATTATCAAGATGAAAGCGATTGCGGTAATGATAATAAAATTGATAATTGATTGTATAATCATTCAACATGATAAGGGATAAATACGTGAACATCAATGAGGCTATGTAAGTGATAGATGTTATAATTTTTCATAGTTGAAAGCGGGAGTAAATGGAAGCTAGACCCCCATGGAAAACCTGGAACCACTGGACGGCCGTTTCGTCCTATTATGGG
>NC_031495.1:7124312-7140505 GCF_000237925.1 Schistosoma mansoni
GAAAACAGGGCTGACGCCCGTCTATAGATAGTAGGGAACTTGATTTCGAGGGTTTTACTTTTAGTAAGGGCCGATAGAATACAAACGCGTAAAGGAGGGGGAGTAGCTCTATTCATTAGGAAATGCTATTCCATTCACCATTATCGACAGTGTATCCCATGAGAGTGGGACGTATGAATTAGTTAGCTGCCGCCTGAAATGCAGGGGACAAGAGTTGCTGCTTAGTTTGATCTATCGCAGTCCAAGCTGTGAGGTAAACGAGGTCCTACTAAGCAGTCTCAACACTTTATCACGAAGTTTGTAAAATTTTTTTACAAAGCCTCCAGGTTTTCCATGGTGGTCTAGCTTCAATTGACTCACGCTTTCAATTATGAAAAATACTAAATCTCCACAAAACCCCTTCTGATAATTAATAGATGTTATAAGACATAGATAGGAAAGGTTTAAAGAGCTTTTGTGTTAGTGGATAGAACTCTTTCTAGATGACTATTGGGTTAAAGGAGTCCAACCCATTTTTTTTAAAAGAGAAAGGCTATTTATTAAAATTTTGCATACTTCTTAAAATTACATTAACTCCTTACAATTTATGATTCATATCTACGGTTTCTGAAGGAAAAAAAAACGTTCGAAACGAAAACATGTATTGCAATGAATACACATATACATATTACCAATGTATTATTATTGCAATGAATACTTTTATAACCTCTTGGTCATTTAATGAATATGTATAATGTTTGTTCATTTCAGTTCATAAGGTTATGAAAAGGATTTATATTACGGAATTAAGTAGATTGCCTCCAAGGCTATTATGGTATTGATACCTGGAATAATTGTTCTCAATCCTTGTTATCTAATACTCTTATTTTATTTTGCATGTAACAGAATCAAGCATTATTCAGTGCATATAAAGTTTAGCGGGCTTTTAATAAAATTGAGATATATTTTCCGCAACTAATTCTTTTCACAAATGGTTTTCGTCGACTGTTGTCCGATTCTGTGACCGATATGCACTCTTCTTATTTGTGAGCATTCTTCGAAAAATTGAGCTCAATCCGAACCAGTAGTGTTTATCCATCAACAACTCACCTATCGTTTGACCTCAATCTAGCATGTGCGCAAGGCATGTGATTTAAGCGGATTGATAGAGATTATCACGATCGGAGTACCATTGAAGACTAAGGAGGTTTCTTGCATTCTAATATTTTACTTTTTAACAGTGGATTCAACACGCCATTCAATTCTTTGAGATTTCCTGGAGTGCACTTAACAATTGTTCTCATTCCATGAAAGCAAACACTTGCAAACTAAGCCAGTTTTCACAAGATTTCTCGGTTATATTGTTATTTACATTTTTTTCTGTTTTTCCTTTTATACAAAACATTGTTTAGGATTTAATCGATGTGACACATCATGTACACTATACAAATTATTTTTCATCACGTTTAACAAGTATTGCTGAAGCAAGTAAATTTTTAGCCACAGAAGATAGTCGTGAACCTTTGAGTCAATTAGAAACGGAACGTTTAGCGCATCAGCGTAAATTGGCTAAATTAGAGTCTGAAATGGAGAATGTTTTTGAACAAAAGGCAAGGTTTTTTTTACCCTATTTATTTGTAATATTTTTCACTATGATTACAGTTCTTAGTATTGAGTTATATATATATCGTTTGAATAAACACACATTGGTACAAGGGGGCAACACAATAAAAATGTGCTTGTGAAGAGATAGAGAATGTAAAGTGTGTATGATAAGAAGAAGACCAACAATAAACGGAATTTAGTGTATGAGAGTGAAGTAATACTTATAATAATGGGGAAAGCATTCCAGTTAGGAAAAGTATTCTTTCGGTTGAATAATTTACGTTCATTTTGATGGAGAAAGTAAGAGAAAGTTACAGCAGGATCGCTTCTATCCTAAGTCATGTCTGATAGCGTCTCTAGCCACTGTGTTGTACCATCTCTAAAGTTCTCAAATACACCCTTCTTCAATAGACGATCTCAGAGGACAGTCCTATCCAACGAATTCAAGCCAGCTCTAATGCCAAGAAATACTATGATTGTTGGCTCGTGAAAAGTATGATGGTCTTCTAACATTTGGCGGAGGGTAAAGATATGATCAATACATCCTCGACCAGAACGAACACCAGCCTGCTTTTCACGAATCAATGTTTCTCGGGTTTTGAACAATCTACAAAGTATGATGGAAACCAGTAGTTTGGACGCAATCGGAAGTAGACTTACCTCCCGATATGTGTTGCATAAACGAAGTGAACGCTTTTTAAAGATAGGGACAACTATCGACTCATTCCATGATGTTGGAATACTAATTGCCAGACATTTGTAAACAACTCAGTCAGTCCCCTAACCAAGAAGTCACCACCATCTTTAAAAAGGTCTGGAAGTAAACCATCTGGACCTGATGATTTGTGTCGCTTCAGGAGTTGAAGTTCCTTAAGGAATTCCTCCTCGTTAGGTGGATCAGTCGCCACAGGCCATGCAGGACAAGACAGTCTGGTCGATGTTGTCGAGGCAGTAGATCAGTTGAACTGCTCCTCGAAAAACTTTACCCATCGTCCAAGACCTCAATAGATGTTAGTGATTGGCATCGCGTCATCTTCACAGATTGTTTCACTCACACCAGACATCTTGCTGCCAGTGACTCGAACGATTTGAAAGAGCTTCCGGTGGTTACCGGAAGCAGCCTGAAGAAACTCAGTGCTTATAAGCGGGACGTTTCGCGAAGCTGCAAGTGATTTTACTCGCCATTTTCATGTCGTCATGCAATTGCAGCCAGTGCTCATCTATATTTTTCAGTGGGCTGGTAGCTAGCCTTCAACCTATCTCGGTTTGGTATTTAGTTACAACAGAAGCTGCAACCAATTTGCAGACACCAATCCGTTTAAGACGATGAATTTGTTGGGTACCGAAACGTAAGATAAGATTAGGGCAAACAAGGGCATGATCAGAATCCAGGTAGGTATTTCGAAAGTAGTGGCAGTCTCATACACAACCAGACCAGCGGCGGCTGATCGCGGTGTAACCAATCTGAGTCTAGGTTTGAGATGCAAAAGGAGGACGCCAGGTGGTACATCGGCGATGACTGAGCCGATAGTTAGTGCTAGCTAAAACCAGGTTATAGTCTGCGCAAAGTTGCAGTAAACGGTCATCGTTATTTGACCTGCGGCCAACAAGTCTCCATCGGCCACCTAAACGACTCTCTTCTATGCCTAGACGACCGACCTGTGCATTCAAGCTTCCAGCTAGTACTACAGTATCTGTGGAACACACTTTATGTAGAAAAAAACAGTCAACTGGTGGTAAAACTCATTCTTGATCGCATCCGGGCTGTAATCTGTCGGAGCGTAGGCGGAGATAACAAAGAGACATTGTTTCTCACACCGATTTCTTCGTAATTTGATGGTGCTTTCTGATTTAACAACATATAACTAACTGTTAGTGGAGATCTAGTCAATCAATGCTGCCTTAGCCTTAGCGCTTAGTGCGTTACCAACGCCAGCAAAATCAGACAAAAATGCCATAGGGTCCACGGAGGCCACACTATGAACCCTTGATTCAGAGGTTTGATCCTCATGGAAGTGGATCAACTTTAGGAGATGCAGTTCCATGGTAGCCGACGACTAACAATAGGTTCATACGTCATTTGTTCCTTCAGGACCCTGGAGCCCATGTGCTATATCTAGAGCTTAGATTCTTAATATACCGCGTATGACTTGTGCACTTGAACGCTAGAACCCTACAAGTCTCAAATAAGAAGATAGAAAACTGGAGAAAAGTATTTGTTGGGCAAGAATTAAAATGTACAGAAAATCATGGGTATTTATGGATATTAGCGTTTGTTAAATCAACATTATGATTCAATCAATCCACAAAGAGGCATGTTATGCTGACTAATAGTAGCATGCCACGTTGATATTGTAGAAAGCTTTATTGCGTTCTGATTGCATGGAATTCTTCGGCTCCTCTAAGGCCTCTGGAGGCTCCGTCGTAGTTCTCGTAAGCCGTCCCAACACTATGTATACCATTGGTTTAGAGTCAGCGTTTTCCAACTCATCTAGGTGGATCCTCCGTATCCATCAACCTGGTTAGAGCTTTTAACATTTACCTTTGAATTTTGTAAACAACACCCCCTCCATGAGAAGGTAGTGAGTAGGACTTCCCTGTCAGTAGCCGTATACACGTGTTCATGTGAGAGCACTTCGAGTGTGAGGGCGAACTCCCTTCATTTCTGACCATACCAGGGCATTGAGCAGCTTCCTCTTATCCTCATTCTAATAAATGAAAGTTATTCTATCCTTCTTTGTTTTGTAAAAAAACTCGTTCATAATAGGTTCATGAACGTACAAATAAATTAATTGAAACAGAACGTGATCTTGTGGAACGTGCTGAACAATCAGAAAAACACATATTAATACAGTTAACCGAGTTTGAGAAACGCAGACAAGAATTTGAAGATGAACGTGCTATTTGGGAAGCAGAAAATCGGGAATCTTTAGAAGTAAGTCATTTGAAGCTATACAATTTTCAATATATTAAGCAGGGTTGGACAATGCCCAGTAATGAAATCCAAGACGCGCGTTTTATCTTATTTGGATGTATCTCTATCTGTGTTGATGGTCACACCAGAACACGGACCTAGTACCTCCCTCGTCCAATGCCAAACCTTTTATTCCCTTAGATAATGAGTTCAGGTAACCACTAGCTTATGCAATGTAGATTTCACTACTATCCACCAGCTCACTCTGTCTAATATGTTTGTAACCTAATGACAGCATCTAGCTAGTCTGCACAGAAAACAAATATACCAACAAAAAAAAGAGATTGATCGATTGCAGTCTTTAACATGAACGAGAAAATCTAAATAAACCTCACAAATGAATTTATTTTTCATATAGCATTAAAAGTACATTATTACAAATTTACATCATTATACTTTGATACTAATCACTATTTTTACAGTGCTTATTAGTAGATAAAAACCTTTAGTCAACTTGTAGTCCAACATTGAAAACATTTTTTATGTGAGAATTTCCAGAATCTCCCTCAACTGTTTGCTATTTAGATGGTAACTAAGCAATATTTAGATGTGTGCCAATTAACTTTAAGTGAACCCGAATACTCTTAGCCGAAAATAGTGCTAAACACAATAATTTTAAGTAATACACAAAACACATACATTTCCTCAATGTCATGTATTAAGAAGAAATCCAGTCAAACAATAGGCCTATAGTCATATTTTTTTGTTTCTTGACCCTGAAGTTTAACATTAAATATCCCAGATCTAGTAGGCTCATGATGGCTAAAGAAAATTAGTGTGAGATTAACAGTTTTCAAAGACATTAAACGTAATAATAACTTAATAATTCCAAACAACAAATTTTATCGTAATATGTAGAAATAACAACGTATCTGGGTATTTGTGATTAAACGTTTTAAGCTGTTTCATTCCAGTTGACTCAAATTATTCTTCATTGATTTGATATTTCGAAGATTTTTTCTTAACTAGTATTGTAAAAATGTGTTTAGGAGTAAATTGAATTACTCAAACGACCAATCACTATTATTTTCATGTCTACTTACTCTGTTTTCATTCATTCCACTATTTATCAAAAATTGATGTTTAGGACTGGAATTAATCAATCTATTTTGGCACATGTATATCCTGTGCGAATTATCTCGATATTACCATTAAGTCACAAGCATTTTAAGCAGAGATAAATAGTGGCTGGCATTGGAATCCAGGATGCGCGTTCTGTCCTATTTGTACGTGCCTGCATCCTAGAGTTGATGTTCACTCCGGGATTCGAACCCAGTCCCGATTGCTTCAAAAGCCATCTCGTTGTTCCTAGAGTTTTTCCCATTTTTTTTTCGTCGTATCATCGTCATCTGAAGTGGTAATAAAACGCCTAGATTTCCTGTATCATCTTCATAGTTGTTAGGTTTTGAATCAAACAATCACTGAAAGTATATAGTTCGGTTGGAAGTTATCTACATAACATTGCATTCACTTTTTGTCAAGGTTATCGTTATCCGACCTCTTATTGTTTAGTATTCTTCGGATACTTTACTCGATTAGTCCTTAAAACCAAAACACAGCTTCGACCAGTGTGTGATTATATTCCAAATAAATCTGGTTGTATGGGAGTGAATGACAATAAGTAAAACATTAGTATATTTATAATTTCATTATGGCGAGGATTCATTGACAACTCTTTATCGTCTCCTAGATCTTGAGTTCCACTATTCCTGGATATATACCTCTTCATTCTATTTTTTTCGAACCATATTGTAGATTTTCAATTATTTACACTATCATTCCTACTTTGTTATTTCGAGTCCTTTACTATTCATCCTGTTATTTTCATATTGTGCTAATATTATGATATGGTAACTTGACTTAATGCACTTCTTTGTTTTGCTCTACGTTAATTACTACTATCTATGACTTATATATGTGTGTATGATCCCCTATTTTAATATTCGATTATTTAATATACTACTCTAAGCAGTACTAGTTGATTTGTTCATTCTACAATATATTTATATAACGGAAAATGAACACAGTATATGAAAATTCAATGCATTTCATTAAATACACTAAGTGTATTAGTCATTATAAATGTGTTATATACTTTACCTACCTACCAGTCTCCCTATATTCACATGTACAAAATATCGACCATAGCACAGTGAAGAAGAGCTTGGCGTCAATTATTGAATATATATGTATATATATTGAATTTCGTCCATTTCAGTAATATGATTGTTGTTGTTCTGTATTTAGAATTTCAGTTTATCTTCTTTGAATAATTTTTATTTATCTATTTATTATTATTCTTTATGCAAATTATTTCATCACATTCAAACCTACTTAGATTGTGCAAAATGTTTGTAAACTACTAAAGTTATTATTTTGACTGTTTGCTTTTATTGATTACTATTCGAAAAGAATGGTACTATTACTACTACTAGTAGTAGCAATAGTAGTTAGTAGTTTGTTAATGATGGTGATGATGACCACCTGTATTAATGTATGATGATTGACTGCGTTCAACTGTGGAGTTTTATTGTTGACTGTTTGTTCCATTGATCTATCTTTAAATTCTACTGTGACTTCTTCATGTTTTGTTTTCTGGATAAGTTCAATTTTTTCCTCATAAAAGTCTTTCTTTCAAATATTGATTGCGAAGATGTAAGACAAAGAATAATGTTAATAGGTTTAATCACGAGCTAAACTCCCATTAAAAACCAAGACGCACTGGATATCTGTTTCATTCTAGTATATGACTCCTCTTTAGTGTGCGTCTACGACCTCACCACAGAAGATTGAGTGCAGCACCAACAGGTCTCGCTTGTGAACACTTAAAATCTAGACCACGGAGCCGGCGTCCAATGCTTTACATTTCTAACTTCACTCAATTCACGTTATTACTCGACCATCTTCCATTAGTTGCAATGATTACTGTCTCACACTTAGTATGATTAAACTCCACTGGTTAGCAATTATCGATAGAAATTCAGAAGTTGCATTTCGAAGCTAATCACTAGTGAGCACACAATTATTATTAGTATGAGGGATTTGTGGAGATTTCGAAATGTCCATCTTTGGTGCGATCTTCCAAGTACATTACTGAGGAGTTACAAACTAGGGCAAAATAGCTTCCCAATGCTTCTTGGTTTTAGGTAGTAGTGTTGCTAAATCAGTTTGTGATTTATGACACTAACATTCTACAATCTCTACAAATCTCCCCTCGCCTATTCTAAAGAAAGCACTAGCTAATTTTATACCACCTATTTTGTGAGTATTGGAAGTACTAGTTATAAGTTTGTCAAATTTGTTGATTTTTAAGTTTTGTTCCAATTTTATAAAATAGGCAAATGAATAATGACTATCAGTGGAATCTGGTACACGCGTTTCGCCCTATTTAGAATTTCGACTAGATGTACAGACATCTCACTGTTTATGTTGACATTGAATTTTCAACCCAGTACTTTTTGCTTCCAACACCAAAGTGTTGTCCACCCAGCTAATTATTGAAGACAAACACTAATTTATTCAACAGATATGATGTTTATATCACTGTTAATATGAGTTTGAATTATTCCATTGTTGTTATTGAGTAAATTCAAACAATCATTGATAATACTTTAAGTCGTATTCTAGTTGTGTTTTTTTCAGTCAGTTTACTAACTGAAGTGGCTGTTCAAATCTTTATAAATACATTAAACATATTATATTTTGCTGATGAATTCCTTCTTTATTCTTCTGTCAAGTTTTGAAGATCAACTTAATTTCTCGAAATCATGTTTTCTTTATGAACTATATAGAAATAATCTCTGTATTCCGAATTTAAAGTAAGCGTTAAAACATCTGTATAACTATGGTCAGTTTTCAGATTCCTAAATTTAACTTCCACATATCCGAGTTGAGATGGTTGTATCATCCAAAATTGACTTAGATGAATGGTTAATAACTTCACGAACAAATGAAATACCTTTGTCTAACCATTAATAGCCTTTTTCCGATAAACCCATAAACTTGATAGAGTAAAACCTAGCTGTACAAATTCCTAACAAGACCTTAACTGTTGAGAAGCAATTGGGTAAAAAAATTTTCCTGAAATAACTAAGATACATGTATATGTAAACAATTTTTACAGAAAAATCATGCGACCAATCTAACTAGCTCAACCGTAGCATTTTTGACTTATTGACTAGATGGTATTCATTCTATTATCTAGTGGAGTCTATGTTTCTTCGAAACTATTGGATACCAATAGTATGTATGTTTATGTCTATATTTTCGTATTAGTTGACTGGCGAACATGTAACAATTACACTGGATCTTAATCTTTACTTTTTTGTCCATACTATTAATAGTATAATAATTGCAATCCATTGACCAATTACCTTAAATATTTTGATATATCTTTTTCTTCCCTATGAAGTAATCACTGAGCCGAACTTTTCTTGTAACGACATATTCCTCGTTAATATTCAAACAATGAGAACTATGTATATGATATACTAACCAGTCATTTCAGTAGTATGACAAGTAATATCTTCATTATTGATTGAATTCTATCTATCTATTAAAGTGAGATATATCCAACCACTTCATTAAAAAAATCAAGAAAGTGGATTTATGCACCAATTAATCATTGTAACGCGTTTATTGTTTTTCAAAAACGATGTATTCTTTTGTATAATATGACTCTGTACAATCAGTACACAAAGTTGCATCCTAAAAAACGTAATCCTAAAGAATTGAGTTTGGACCAAGCTTATTCCCTACAAGACACCAACTATTTGTAGCAATACACTTCCTCTACTATGTGATTGTTTCTTACTAAAAGTCTACAGAACATAAGTTCTTCAGCTGCTTCATTGTTTCACATTGTATTGTCTCCGTCTGACCATTCTATCTTTCAGGAAGAAAAAGAAATCGCAATCGATAAGGACTAATTTTTAATAATGAGGGCTATCTGGTGCAGTGATTAAATTTCGGGACAGAAACTTATGGAAAATTACTTCTGAATATTCAGGCTTACATTGTCATGTATTTATAGACGAAATATGTACTGTTAAAAAGATTACAACTTTCAACGATTAGTAATTATTTAAAGACAAACAGACAGACCACTTGTGTCCAACTGACTAAAAGTGTTATGTGGTTGGTGCGGGTATAAGTACTAACAGATGTGTGGTTTCTTTATTTTTAACCATTAGAGACAATACCTTGTGGCTCAGCTCGTGTATTTATTCGACAGACTTACTTATTCTTGTTGTCCCTCATATAGGAGCATAGGCCGCTCACTAGCCCTCTTCACTGAACTCTGTTCTGGACAATCCTTTCCAGCTCTTTCCACTTACTATTCATTTTGATGTCTGCTTCCGATTCCCGGCGCTATGTGTTACTTAGTCTTCCTCTTTTCTCTTCAGGATTCCAAGTTAGCGTTTGGCTCGTGATGCAGTTTGGTGATTTCCGAAATGTGTGTCCTAAGCAATTCCAACGTCTTTTCCTAATTTCCTCTTCAACTGGAAGCTGGTTTGTTCTCTCCCACAATAGGGTGCTGGTGATGCTATCCAGCCAACGGACGTTGAGTATCTTGTGTAGACAACTGTTTATAAATACTTGCACCTTTTTGATTATGTTTGTAGTAGTTCTCCAAGTTTCAACTCCGTACAGTAGGATTCTCTTGAAGTTTGTATTGAAGATTGTGACTTTGATATTGGTTGATAGTTGTTTTGAACTCCATATGTTTTTCAACTGTAGGTATGCCGATTTATTTGACAGAATTTGTATATAATTTGTTTGATGTTTGAGATTCTCTTCATGTCCATTTATATATGTATCGTTACACTTTTTCTTCTATCCATAGGCTCTTCAGATTATACCAGACCGAGGTGATTTTATCAAGGATAAATTTCGAATTAAACGCAAGGGATTATTTTGATTTTCAAAAACGTGTTCTTTTTGAGAGAATTTCTGTCTGTGATTTTTGTGACTTGTTAAATTAGGTAAGATTTTGTCGCTTTATTTAATTATTACACATGCACACACAGGGTACCTGTGATCAAGTTTTTTTTAATACTGACAGATACTCAATAGATCAAGAGAATTTGTAGTGTTATCTTGTATACTACTTAAAATGCTCATCCTACTTATATACATACATTCATATACGTTGACATTAATGTAATATAAGGATTTCCACTGGCTTCTTTCTTTTTGTGCACCGCTTATTTTGTCTTCCTTTATTCAATAAAGATAATTCATTGAACAATTAAAAATAGAATGGATCTATTATCTTTTACATAAAAACTATTTTTAATGTTTATGCTTGCCTTTACACCGTATTATTGTTCAATTATGATTTCAGTAAAACGAAGTAATTTTTTTATTGTTGTAACTTGTTTTGATTTTTGTGTAGCCTATATTTTTTCGTTTTTTTGATCTGAAAGATACTGTAGCGAATCCACCTTCTATATCGCTGTTACTTTATTACAGTGTCCTGTAATGAAGAGTAGTTCTGTTTTGGAATAGTTAGGGAGTATGGAAGTGTAGAAGTTTTTTTTACAAGACTCACTCGATAATATTTGTTAAGAAGTACTGGAAAATGTTCATGTAAAGTCCCAAACTAACAACTGTTGTCAGAAATCCTATTCTCATCCATCTTGCATTCGAAGGTGAGAAAATTTCAGTTAGGACCGTAAGAAGGATTGAATCAGTACTGAAAAGATGCTTCCCTACAGCCAAACTATATTCAGTTCCTAACTCTAAATGTTTTTTTTTAAATCAATCAAATGTGGAGCTATATCATTCTGAAGTCAACATCAAATGTACTTCCTAATTTATATGTGTTCATGTAAACAGTTGTACAGACAGTATTGAAAGAAGAACATGACGGGCTTCTCCGAAGATATCCCTTGAACAGTGTGTCTTAGTAAGTAAATTTTACACAAATGTGATTACAGAAGCAATTGGAATCACAAACACTCAGTGAAAGCCACATTACTCCAATTAACAGAGGCCATTGCATCAAGTACTTCCAACTTAACAATTATAAACTGGAAGAATGCTAAACGTCTCATTGTCAAGGTAATGTAGGTAACTGTTTTTACTAATGTCGACTAAACGATCTCTTCATTGTACTTTGTAACTGTGATTAGGAAATTCTACTGACATTCACTGACGATGTTAATTCTAATTTTATGTCGACTAGATGCTTTGATTATCACTAAATTGTTAACAATTTTGTTTTATTCACTATCAATGTATTATCATGTATAACTGCACCCACTTCCTTTTATGGCTTCATCCTTAACATATAAGTACTAAAAAATCGTTGCGGCTATGTTGGGTATATTGTTTCATAGCCTGGTTTCTTATGTCGTTTCGAACTCAACTTCCTCGATTACGGTATGTGAAAAATTTTGTGCTAATATTACTGATATAAAATTTAGGTCGTTTTCAGCTGACGAGAAGTTTGAAATGTAATAAATACATGTTATTATTCAAAACTCATTCTTCTTATTTTAAATGAAATTGTATTTCGGTTGGATCCTTCGACGTAATCCTCTAGTTTAACTGGAAATACCTGACCCTAAACTTGTTGAATTATAACCGATGTCATGTGGTGATGATAATTCAATGGGTTGATAACCCTAACTCAGGATACTATCCTGAATCCTAATATGTGAATTTGACCATTCTCATTTACTACAAAGAATCATTTAGCATGTGAGGGTTAATTATCAGTAAAAACTACTATTCCACTGTCACTTCATTGTTTTTTTATTGTTAATTGTATCGTAACAATGGGGCGTTTGCTGATTGTCAGATAAGTCGCTCTAGGTCGTTATTATACTGTACTCTAACCCAGCTTTTCTATCAGACAGGCGAAAACAATTTGTGGTGTAAATTGGAAAATGTGATTATTTGGTGAGACAAATTTCAAAGGAGCGTGTTGACCATCGTATCAGATGTTTGTTTATTTCTATGAAAATGTGATAAGGAGGTTGCAACTGGAAGGTGAGTTTTTTGTTGATACCATTACATGTAGAAACCATAATATTGTCAGGTGAAATGTATTCAGTCATTATCGCTTGTCTTGAACCTTAGACGAGAGTTCTTATATACATTCCATGTGACTGTTGTGAGGAACTGCAGATTATTAGAGTTGAGGTTAGTCCATGCAAACAAACTGAGTCAACAGTGAATGCGCTTCAAAGACAAGCGAAATGTAAACCGATGAATATCGGCTTAGTGGTCTACCGATTAAACGCTCTCATCAGAACCAGTTGGTCTTGGGTTTGACGCCACTGGGTGGAGTATGCACATTTCCGAGTAGCCTTATACTAGAAATAAAGACTGTCTAATATTCCTTAGTTTCGATTGATCTTCTAGACTGAGACCAGTTCGTGCTATAAGTAATAAAATTTGACGATTTCCAGGAAACCATAATATTGTCAGGTGAAATGTATTGTCATTATCGCTTGTCTTGAACTTTAGTCGTTCGATATGAACTACTGGGTTGGTTATCAGTAGTGTAAATGTTAACTGCTTCAATTATTTTCAGTCTTACACCTGCCCGAATTTCATCCACTTCCGACCCATTCGCATCGGTTATGGCTCGTCATGAGCGAAGCCGAGTTAATCAGGCTGGCTCCAGACCTGGAATCATGTGTGATGACTAAATATTCACTTTTCGTCAGGTTTTCGAACTCAGAATACTATAATTGTATTATTGATCCCAAGGTAGCATTCAACTCAGTTGATCGAGAGATTTTGTCAATATTAATCACGGAAATCCATAAACATTATGAAAGGCTCTGTTTATCGATTCGAAGCTCACGATTAACTGTCATCAGAATTGTCAACATCGTGTGGTGATCACCAAGCCTCCCACTATCTCCTTTACTTAGTTTCATTATAGATCTCCTAGAATTAACGTTCCGTTTATCCAAATTTACAGGAACGTTCACTAGTCGACTAGGAATACGCAGCTCACATGGTCCCAATCGATGAAGAAAGTGCAGTTTGTTGATCGTCTTAAGCAAAAATGTAAGCATGTTTGGAATTCTCTTCTCTTAATGTAAACACAAAATGTATCTTCACGACTGATTTGTGTCAACACTTTAACTTATGATAAGTTGTGAAACAGTCGGCCACGTCGATCATCCCACTTATCTTACAGGTCTCATCAGTCTAAATAAATCTGTGTGCGACGAAATCTCGGCACACATTTAGAAAGCTAGTTCGGTTTTCGCTATTCTGCTTCACTTGTTGTGTAGGTGCAATATCCGTCTGCCAACAAAATGGCATGTTTGCCACTCATCAGTCAGTTCCACATTAGTTTATGGCTGTGGTACATGATCTCTGAAAGCAGGAGATAGAGGTAAGTTGAGGTATTTTGAACATAGATGTCAGCGAAGCATTTCTCTCGTTCCGTAGAGCTACTTAATCAGGAATCTTAAGGTAAAATTATGGTGGCGAACTGCTCGATGATGTCGTAAATCTTGATTGACTGAGGTGGTTGAAACATGTGCAACACATGACTACCCACTCTCAACCTCGATGCTTTCTGTTGTAGAAGTACCCTATAAGAAATATACCGGGAGCATAAATATGATGTGGGATCAGCTCATGAAGTCATAGACTGTTGGTCTGATTCACGATGGAATATAGATACGACCCATTTGGGGTCAGCATGATAACTGCAATCAGTTGTTGGAGACTTTAACTGACATTTCACAATCGCTCTCAGTGACGAAAGTGCATTCACTCTACATCTTCCCATAGATCTTCAACTCCAGTATACTTTCATGCATACCTCTCTACACTGTCTTTTAAAACATTCAAAATGCTCAGCCGTTCACTATAGAATTGCTGCTAAACAATTCCGATACATTTTGCAATTCAGTTTGTTATTGTCATCTTGAAGTGATAATATTTTATGGGAACGTGGGTCAACACACGTCTATTGCAGGCTCTATGTAGATGATGTCTGTCTGTCCTCGATTGCACGCACCTCGAATTCTCAGTGGAGAGTCCACAACACAAATTCATTTATATTACTGGTAAAACAATACTGATCATATGACATTGTTTTTAAACTACCTTACGAAAAATACCTGAGTTTTTAAAGTCATACTTACCGTTGGAGTACATTTCAAATTGTACATGACAAGGAATTAGATCAAAACCTCAAGTTAACTAACTAATATAATTCATATGCGGCTGTCAATAATAATAGATTGTATCACGATAAACTAAATGAAAACTAAACAACGAATATTGTCTTCGTTGGCTAACTGCCTCATCCGACCCTCTTGATCACGGCTTCTCACTAGAATTCTGGAAATTGTTTCTCGAAGATAGTCACTGGAAAATGCATAAAATAATTCCCAGTAGCGTGGTTTGAAATTAGTTCACATATCTCCTAATCCCTCACTTCAGAGTAACAGGATTCTGCCAATTAGATCATATTAATGTGTTATAAACGTAGGATACTTGTTATAACGCTAGGGTTTCTAGCTATAACAGTCCTTATACTTTTTACACGTATGTGGGACGTTAATTTGCCTTAGACGAATATCTACACTGGATTCCCACCCAGTGTCTATTCTACAAGACTTCAACACAGCTCAGATCAAGAACACGAGATTAGCCTGACTATAACGTCAATATATTTCCACACCCGAATCCGACACAATCCAACAACAAGGAACAATTAATCACTAATAATAATAAGGATAGTGGAATATATAACACTTGTCACACTATCCGCATGTCTGACTCAGCAAAACAACCAATTGTTGTCATTCTCGCCCATACATCAATTTGGTATTCAGTTTCTATAAGTCACTTGATTTCATGTACCTTGCTTATTGTTGTAATCTGTGTTTATTAACTAATGAATATGGTATTCAGACTAGGCAACTTTCTTATCACTTTAATGTGGATAATTATAAAATTCAGACATGTGATGTTAACCATTCAAGTCCTTTACTTAAGTTTGTTCCTGTTTCAAACTGATATTACATTTTCCTAGCTCTATGTTCACTGTTTGAACACTTTGAATGAGTTAGCTATGAATCACCGATCACTGAAAATGTCTCTTATTACTTATTGAAAATGAATGGGGATTTTAAAATAGATCAATTAAAACAATTTTGGCAAATAGCAGTGTTAAAATATATCTGCAAACACTAGTTTATTTCTTGCTTATTTTTGTTAAATAATGCATCAAAAACAAATGTATGACGATATCTCAACTACAATTCAGGCATTAAATTATTTAAATGTGTTTGGTGCTGAAAAGCACTCATGTGATGTTGCATTACTCGATGCAGTTTGCGGATCACATTTAAAATCGGAGGGGGTTTTGTGGAGAATTTAATATTTTCATAGTTGAAATCATGGTTCAATTGAAGCTAGACCACCATGGAAAACCTGGAAGCACTGGACAGCCGTTTCGTCCCATTATGGGACACCTCAGCAGTGCGCATCCACGATCCCGCACTCGCGAGACTGGTAGGTCCTGGGTTCGAATCTCGCGAGATCGTGGATGCGCACTGCTGAGGAGTCCCTTAATAGGACGAAACGGCCGTCCAGGTTTTCGATGGTGGTCTAGCTTCAATTAATCCATGATTCAACTATGAAAAAA
>NC_031495.1:7140705-7168625 GCF_000237925.1 Schistosoma mansoni
CAATTAATCCATGATTCAACTATGAAAAAAGATCACATTTTTAAAACAATGCATTATCTCATTACATTTGATTGATCACTGGGTAGTGTTTTGCATCTTACACATCCTTTTTATTTCTGATCGAATTCTATCGATCGAGTTGTTGATTTTTATTGTATTTTGCTGCTCACAAAAAAAATTGATATGTTTGTGTGGCAACCTCCAATGAAGCTTCTAAACCTGAAATCGAAAAAATAGACAGCTGCATAAAAAACTTCCATATTCCTTAACTATTTCAATTTGTCTCACGTGAGATTATCAATCCAGAAGTGATTTTAGGCTTTCTAATAAAATCTGGTTATTCTTTCGACTGCCTTAGCAGTTCACGCGGTGGTAATTTGTTGCGCAACAATTCGATATTGAGTAGTGATCGATATCAGGACAGGTAATTTCACTGTTGCGAACTAGTCTTGTCAATTTACGTGTTGCTTGATCAACAAAACAAATAGATCGACAAAGCGTTATCATGTATTTGATTTACCAGTTGAAGATATTCGTGTTTCTTGGGTATTACTGACCCGTCAAATAGTTGAGTGTCACATTTACTCACAGCTCCAGATCCCGATCACATGACATCACCATCAAAAATATCATAACTACGTTATTCAGCAAACAATTCGCTATTTAAGTATGTTCCAATCATCCAGTAAATAGAAACCGATATCATGCAATGTCCTAGCTCATAATACTGACTGAGTTCTATTCATCATGTCGTGAATCGAATATTCTCTATTATGCATCTCAATAGTTGATAAGAGTTCGTCATTGAATTAATTCATTTATATTACTGGATTCTTCCCTACATTAAATCACATTCAGATTTTACCATGGTGTATTCTTCGTTCAAACACGAAACCCTATGTAAAAAGCATCTCTATTAATGTTATTATAAGTGAATAATGAATGATCTCCACAATCATTGTTCACAATATTGTTTTATTCCCGATTGTTTAAATGAACTTCACATCATGATATTTTCGAACAACTTGTCAACTGTGAATTGTAGCAGTCAAATCAGATTTCTATATCTCTCATGACTCATTCATTTCACAAATCCAGAGTTCTGATTTATGTAGCACAATTATATTGATCATTGATATGAATATTTCACTTGAAGTATGTGACCTTGATTGATTGTTTGTTTTCACGTTGTGAATTGGATTCATCAATAATGTTGTAGATCAGAAATATTCATCGATATTTTGTGTAGAGATAGTAAAGTATCAAGGTATTTCTACATCATTAACATATTTGTATATGTTGATTGAAGTAATCTATCGTGTTCAATTGTCAACCAAGTACGCTTTCATCTCTCATTTCACGTTGACTGAACATTCAATGTGTGTTCTTCAAGTACCCAGTATCACTTGTTACAACAGCTATTCAATACAGACCTGATCACAATCATTACAACTACTGATGAACACAGTTATATTCCATATTCAAATGGAATGAAACTGTGTGTTTTGATCTTGTACTTATCAGACATGTCTCTTGTGATCAACAATGAAATGGATTTCGTGAGACTGATTGGAATAGTTAGGGAATATGGAAGTGTAGGGGTTTGTTTCTCGAATCTCGTTCAGTTATGCATCTGTTTATTGTTTCGATGTCAGGTTTAGAAGCTTCATTGTAGATTGCCACAGAAATATATCGATTTGTCTAGTGAGGAACAAAATACAGTGGATACCAACATGATTGCGATGCTCCAATTCTCATCGAATAGATCAGAAATGGCTTCCACAGGTAACTGGACGTACCAAATATTTATAGTGAAGCAACTCTAGTATGAGTGAGCTGAGTAGACACAATGTGTAAAAGGACTAACCACTCTTGTAAATTCTTTGTACCCACATTGACGATCTATCGACAATGAAGCATGAGTTATTAGTACCATGTTTCACAAATCAGATCTTCTTAAACAGTTAGTTTGATTTCTGTATCGAATTGAATTGATGAAATGTTGAGTATTTGTATTGGTGACTGAGTGAACATTTGTAGTTGGTGTGGACTTTGATAATAGCATGTGATATGTTGTTGGTGGAAGGAATGGACAATTTAAGTGGTTAGGTTAATTGGAGAAGACATTATGTTGGTGCGTCACTAAACGAAAATCATAACGACGAAGCAACTTACCAAGCGTAATATACCATATGTAATGACATGATTGCAAATGATGTATATGATTTGAAATTGGATAATGTCTATAGTTAGCACTGATTGATGTATGCAGTTGGTTAGATGTTCAGTGAATCACGGCACTCTGTGTGTGAGGTGATAGTTGGATGTGATTGGTGTTGAACTGCATAAATTCAATTTGTGGTCACTGTACGTGTGAGGAATTAAGAAAATATTAGATGAGTATTCAGAATTAGAGCGAAAATCAGTTACTGATGATATGGGAATGTCAGTGAAGAGAAATGATCAAGTTACTGTTGTCTGGTGAAAGTACCTGTTTGAAGTGATTTGAATCAGTGAGAGATGTGGCAGTATGTTGGATTGTGTATTGATAGGTTACACGAGTTGAATTGAGAAATTACTTGAAATACTGTTTTCCTCATATATTCAGCATCTACAAGTCACAAGACTTCTGTTAATTACTAACATGATTACATACTACTAGTGGATAGACCGTTTTAAGTAGAAGAATGCTAATCAAAATAAATACTTTTTTTGACTGATGTGTTCCAAACTATATATGTTAAGTAAGCTCTGATATTCAGTCCCATTCATATCCTTTTTAAGACATAGTCTCTGTAAAAATGAGAGACTTGAGTTATATGATATATACAGGACGAAATAATAAATCTAAATGAGGACTACCATCCATTCAGTGCTATGATGAAACGGTTATTCATTCATTCATCATTCTCATTGTTTTCCCCGCAGAAATCAGTCTCTGCTTTAAACCATCATTAAATTGCTTCTAGTTAAGTTAGCAGTTGTATTTGTTAGTCATGTCCATAAATAACCAATCAAATCGTTGCTTAAGCGCTCACTATATCAATCTGGTCTGATGTATTTGTAGACTATCCTTGTTGCATGTGACCTGCCAATTGAAGGACATTATTATCCTATTATGTCACTGTGACTCAGAATTTTTATTCATTTCGATAAGACACGCAATACCGGTCGCTATGTTTGTGCGTTCCACTTAATAACTATAAATCCTTTGATTATTGTACTAATGGAATTGTTTTTACGTTTAGAAACAGATAAAGTTTTAAGCCAAGTTGTCCTTGTTCTGGCTATAGCTTTCACCAAGACTCTGGGGTCACCAGTATCGCGTTTATAGTTCTAGTAGAAGATCTGTAGGACAAATCAAATCCTACATTATTATTGAGAACTATAGGAGTGTAAACTATTCGTGTCAATCCTGTCCATAACTATAGTGACCAAAATAATTTTAGTTTCCGAGCTGACTTCTGTAACTCAGTGTGAACTTAATGTGTCTTGCCTTTGTCCAAGTATTAATGAATGAGAAGTCACTCATCTCATACGTATGATTGTCTCTTGTGATTGTTTATTTTCTGCAAATATCATTACTATTCAGTATCTGGAAGTTTTGTTCATTCTCCTTTGTAACTGGTTGATGGGTTTACTGTATTTACTCCACATACTTGTTTTGAACATGCTTACGTGAAGACTGTAATTTAACAGTTTGCAACAAGTGTTTGAAAACATAGCTGTGAACAAAATGAAATTATACACCGTAGATTTACAAATTCTTTGTCATGAAAACTCACGTACATGCAATATTGATTGTCAGTTTTGTGGCCTAATTCGTGACGTAGTAGCTTTCCTTCTTCACAACAGTTTTTAGTAAAGTATTACATACTGACGGTATTGAGTCAACCAATCACAATTAAGACAACCCCTCATGTATTCTGTGAGACATTTGAAGTGCAGTAACAGATAACTTGTATTTTATTATTAACTAGATGAAAATCGACAGTAATTTATTCTTAAAATGCTTGGGACAAATAAAAACATGATGAAAAAAACCATGAATTTAAGATGGTTCTCAATCCAACTCACTAGATGTACCAGCTCCTAATACAGACTGTTTGTTGAAGTGCTTAATGTGACTCAATGAGTAGTCAAGAATGTTTACTGACTCTAAGTAATATCCTACCATTCTTACTTCAAATCTCAGCACTAATTTTCTCAAGTTTTCAAACTTAAGAGTCGCGAAGAATTGCCTTACAAATGATGTCAGTTCATGATGAAATCTTCAACAGTCATTTGTAAATACAATTCAAAACTCCAGTTTAGCTATCAATAGCGTTTTTTAGCGAGTTAGTTTTCTACGGGATGGGGTCTCTAACCCAATGTCCAACCCTCTTCCTTTACCCGGGCTTGCGACCGATAGTAACTCTAGAAGAGCTTCAAGTGGAGTTTTAATTATTAATACCTGATCCTAAACTTGTTGAATTATAACCGATGTCATGTGGTGATGATAACTCAATGGGTTGAGGTTAGTCCATACAAACAAACTTAATCAATATGTACCCGTGACTGGAAAACTGTCGTCATTAATAGATCTCAGTAATCTTGGATTTTATTTGTCTATCCTATTGGTCACAATTGGGAGTATGATAGGAAAGCGCAGAGCACGAGATAGCTTACTTCGCTATTAAAGAACTCGTAAATTGTCCTAACTAAGAACTTAAAGGATTAGTGAAACCATTTGGTTGGTGTACCTTGGTCAACATTTCCATCTTCGATCAATTTTTTATAAAGTGTGACGATAATCTGATGCCATCATATCTTACATTGAGTGACGAAGTAACGTATGAACTATTTAACCAGACAGACGATCAATGTTAGTGTTTCTCGCAATCATTTCTATTTGATAAAGAGATCATTGTAATCTAAACGACGAATATCAAACAGGAAATTTTGTTAACCGGCCTTAACTACAGTTTCTCTATCAACGAATTTCGTCTAAAAATAAAACTAGCTAAAGTTCATGAACGACAAATGGTGGACAGCAACAGAGACAACAGTAATTCATTCCGTACCTTCGGAAGACCGATTCGAACAGGATACCACTCATGAAGTTATTCTGAGACTGAGCAGAACGATAACAAGTAAAAAGGCAAACAGTATAATTGAATAGTGATTGTATGACACATCAATGATTTCATAATTCGAAGTAACTGGCAGAATCCATTCCTGTCTTTCCATACACGTTCTGATGTTCATCAAATTACAGAAACATAATAATTCATTTCATCTGTTCATATCATCAATCTAGAAAACACAACACTTCATAACTGTTCTCCGAATGTTCCTCACCACCCCATGGAAAATATGCGCAACCATGTGATGGATGGACTTTACCAACACACATCTCATTATTCACTACTCTACGAGCTATGTATAAAGGTTCCGATGATTGTGTTTCACCAGCATATAATGCATTGTCTGGTACATTGCCTCCAGTATGTGAAACCCATCCATATCTAGATGAATAAACAATGGAGAAAACATATTGTTTATGTAAATATTTATAAATATTTTGAATAATATGTCGTCAGTGGATGAAATTTGTTTGGAAACTGCAGAATTGAATATGGGAAAAATGAAATAATCCGATAGACAGTGGTTACTCAAGAAATGCACTTGGATAACTGCACAACATGGTTGTGGTACTTCTCAATTGTTACATTCTGAATATGAAGGCAGTTAGTAAACAAAAGTGAAAATCTGTTTATAAAATCAAGATCATGTTGATTCTGTGATTTTTCCGTTTCTATCAAGATTAACTCACACGCTATCACGGAAACAATCAGTTCGAAATAACAACTGTAGAGTTTTGATGAGTACGGTAACATAGAACACTGACTATCGAATAAATAGTGAGTAGTTTCGAAATGGATTTCATTATAAGCTATTCAAGACGTGTAATATTTAGTAAATAGTGCAGTCAGTTGTAAATGTTAAGAAATATATACAACATTTAGGAGTTTCACATCACAAAGTGACTCTGGTTAAACAAGCATAGGAATCCAAGAAGCCTCATATAGTGTACACAGTCTGAATATTTGTATAGGTCGATCAAGCGAATATTTAGATCTGATACTTTATCTGCTTTGAAAATGCTGCACAATATTCATCGTATGGTGTTCAACACTTAAGATAAATGCCAATCAAATTTCAACTGAGGCGCATTAAAGTTAGTGCAATGACAAACAGTTCAGTTACTCTGTATGACATCATTATGCATATTCTTCCTTGAACGGATTACCAAGTTAATACATTCGGCCTACATCTATTTATATGCGTCTGATTTAGTGTCAATGTAAATAAAAATAAACAGATTTATTCGTTTGATAAAACTAACATAGATACACAAGTATGATACGATTGTGTTGTTAGATGAATGCTGTGTGAATTCCATATGTGGCTTTATTCCAACAAATATTAATACATGCATGCAGTGAACAGTTCTTAAGTGACCGGTTCTATATTTGTAGTTCAGCTGTTCAGACCAACTGATCACATCGGAAGTTAATGGTAATGTCTTTCCGTGATGTACTTGGTGGTATTTATCCTAAATGCCATCTTAAATGGCTTATTCCTATAACTTCGAGTGTTAATCAAAAAGAATTCGTAGTCGAAGGAGTCTTATTGAGTGAATTGAGCCTTTCCAATTTTTTTTTCAATCTGACCTATTGGGTGTAGTTATAAGCATTTTGGTTGAGGTTTTGTCAAATTGGTCTCTCGTATTCATTGATGAAATGTAGAACTATCAGTCCATGACTTGATGATTCAACTGGGTCCATGAATCAACTTATTTCAAACGATAAAATCAAATGAGTAGGACACACATTCGAAATTCTTTACTTAAATGGTACAAGTTACTTTCAACAACTTACAAATGTTCTGTTGGCTTTAATTGTGTATTGCACAACACTTCGAAACTATCTAATTCAATTTCTTTTCCATCATATGATATATAACCTTTACCAAGATGTACGGGCCATTTTCCAGGTATCACATCATCATTAATTCGACCACGAATAACGTAGATATTAAGTTCAGCTGCAACAGCATGTGGTGGAGGGGTTTGTTTAGCGTAAGCGGGCAACCATGACAAATGCGCTTGTCGTCGTCTAGACTGAGGCCACATTCTTAGGTAAGTAGATAAAATGCATAGAATGAAATAATTCTTTGAGAAATAGATTATTGAATCTTTATAAGTCAGATTTATTTGTTGGGGCCTTCCATCAACTACATATCACGATCCTACCACTATTACTAGGCAGGTATTTAATTTTGAACTATTTTTCTCACTATTTGTGGTTGGTTTTTTAAAATACATAAATGAATTTACTGTTACTGATAATATTAAAGAATCTTTTCACCTTAACTAAGCTCACAAAGCCAGACATCATTCAGGATTTACAGGAAATAAATAATAGGTGACTAACAGAAATATCGTAAACACAAAACGTTGAGAATTCCTACTTATTGGGAAACAGCTTTATGAATTTCACAAGTTTTCTATGTGAGGTTATATCATTCATGAATACTCTTATCTCGACATTTTAGTTAAATCTATTTTACTTCTTCCTATAGCATGACTCTTGCCATTCTTTCTGTTGTCTGGTCTTACTTCTATGAGCTACTGTTGAAATCAACATGTACTCTGAATGACTTATCAAAATTTTTGTCTATTTTTGTGAAGCTCTACTACTCCAGCTTAATACAATTATGTACTCTTTTCCAACACTCAACTTGTTCAATTTTTTCGTATTTAATAAATCTGAAAGACACAATGTTTCTTTAACTAGACTGTAATCAATGTGATTGGCGCCAAAATACTTTCTAATTTTTTGCATTACTTCTGATAATAGTATCGTACTTTCAGATAAATCCAGTTTGTTATCTTTGAAGGTTTTCATATGTAACTCAATCATTAGTCCAGAAACCTGTTACAAATCATAAAGTACGATTAACATTGTAGGCTGCAAAAGCAGTAGACTGTAGCAACTGTCTTTGAATAAATGCCACTGCATAATCCTTGATAAACGTGTGTATGAACAATTATCTAAGGAAATCGACCTTATGATTGGAAGGTTCAATGCCTGGATGTATTCAATAACGTCAATTTTAAAAGTACAGTCCCATGGTATAACTTATGGATCTATGGTAAAGTGTTACACGATCTGAGCTGATACCCGATTATTTCCATCACAAAAGGAATGTCTAATAGTGTAGTGAACAAGAATACGGGTGGCGACAATCGAATGAATTTAAGCACAAACTACCGACTATCGCACTAAAATCTGATAACCATACAGTAAACAGTTAATTTGCAAAATAACAATCAATTGTCTTAATCTTGATTGTTCCTTCTGTAAATATCAGTCCATCTTCTCTGATCTCATTGTTCATGCATTTTCATACCGATTGCGCTTCGTTCCTGTTCTATCCTTATCGATCTTCTGCCAGAATACATTCTATGCCTGACCATCATCATTTACTACTTATGTGGATATAAGTAACCTACACCACAATAGTATTCAAAAGAGAAAAGTCTAGTGGGAAAACTTCCGTGAATACAGTGTTTAGATAAACAGAATTTCGCTAAATTATCCAAAAGTATTCGAATGATAGTTTCCAGTTAACGGGTCACTATAATTCTAATGCATTCTAACAGATGATTTACTAAAATGTCTGAATTTCACAATCATGAAAACATGGTAGATGAGTTTTAAACTCGACAAATCCTTCAGTGTTGAAAAAGTAGTCTGTATACATTTGTGGTTGAGAAGTACAAAGTATTTTGAGTAAGAAAAGTCAATTCATTAAAATCAATAATTCAGTCAATAAACTAACCTCTCAATGAGCTATGTCTGAATGGTGAATATATACAAATGCATCACTCTTATATATAGACAGATATTTATATATATGATTAAGCTCAATATGGAGTAGGTGGCACAACGTGATTTAGTCAAACCAATATTAGACAACATAAACTATCGACCAATAATAAAAATCAGGTCATTTTCGTCTACGTGTGTGTAGTTTAAAAATCAATCATTACAATTCAAATACCTTAAATACTAGGTTTATAGAAGATTCGATAGACTGCTGTTTTTTAAAGTGCTTCAGCAAAAAGTATAACTATGAAATTTAGAAAGAGATTACTTGGTCATTACAATCTCCCTCATTTCATATCCATTATGAATACGAGAAATTGTGTATCACAAAGTGTTGTATCCCGTGGTGAATTATGAATAGTTACTCTGAGGACTAGTTATGGACCAATGGAATATGTCTATTTCCTATTGTATAGTTGTTACGTAACTAAACTATTTATATTCGTGTTCCTCTTATCATAAGCTTTATTTTGACCTTTGAACTATTATTATTGATTACTTTCCTCTTATTCACAGCCACATTGGCCAATTATTGTACAAATGTTATTTTCTATTTTATGGTACGATATGGTCTATTTGGTTGGTATATAAACCCCAGTATGTTTGTGAATAATTATTCATATTGCCGAGGCTGTTATTAGTGTTCTGGACTAAACTGACTGGGCTAGGCAGAAGCAGGATCGATATAGCACTCTAGACTGCTCGTACAGTTTTCGTGTGTCACTGTTCCAATTGATAATTCGCTCCTGTCTGATTGGTGGGGGTCAGCACGTTAATATATCATACAGGGCACGCACGCACTCACACGTTATAACAGTTATTAATTAAAAGAATTTGTATTTTTTGCACGAATAATGTAATACCGATTATAAACTTGTTTAAGTAAAGCTATTATTTAAAATGCAACGCTATGTTTACTGAATATATTGTAAGTAGTATGAATGCAATTGATGTAGGAATAATAAGCGGAAAAGGAAATTTCGTTGGTTTATTTCAGTTTGCTCATTAAATCGCGACTAGTTCAGCGAACAGGCATTCTTTTCCGAGTTTATTCTCAAAGAAGTCCAGTCATTTCAAAGGCATATGCCTCAGAAGATACAATAATCCCATCACTAATAAAAATAGGGACTGTGGTGTGTGCTACTTATATGTAATACCAATCGAAAGTAGAATGCCTGGTAGCAGAAGGTTGAGAAAATCGAATGGAAGAGAACGGGAACAGAGAATGATTGGCATGAAAATATAGGAACAATAAAGTCTGAGACTATCAAATGGCATTTTGCAACTGATGTATCCAAATAAATTTTGTTGTCCCTTCACTTGTGTTCTCCTTCACTACAGGTCTACCTCCATACAAAAATAGTCCTTTTCAATCTGATGGATTTAATCTGATTAGTATGATGGTAAAATTAAAAGTGTGCTAAGCGTTAGTTTGTTTATAAGTAAGAGGCGATTACTGAACACTGGTATGGATTTTCTCTTTAACATTATACACTATTAAACTTACACATATTAAATATAGGTAGTTAATGATAAGAGATGATTATATTAATGTTGAGATGACAGAACGTTGAAATAATGGTTGACAGTTTACAATTTCAAGAAACTGCTAACAGTGATAGTGTTGTAGTGACCTATCTTACGACGAGAACGTGATTGGTATAATGGAAACAATTAGTCCCTTTGCATTATCGAGATAATGGAAACAATTATTATTATAACCAATTGTACCAGTGATTGTTTTACGGTACTTCGTTCCGTTGTCCATCTTGTTGGTTCGAACTCTCTTACGCTCTGCCATTTTGCCTGTACTCTTCGGCACGTCTCGGTATTCTTTCGATGCCACGAGATTGCCAATAAATATACCTTATCTGGACCAATAACAACCTTCTGGTTTTCGGCCTATCGAGGGATCCAAGTCGTTATCTGGCGTGTAATCTTATTGTAGTGGTGATCATAGTCAATCGAGACTGGACGCCATCTACAGTGTATCACAATTTCGTTTGTACAATGGATGACTTACTTTAAACGTGAGTAATTTTTTGACGTAAATGAACCTCTCCCAATTCCCAACGAAGTATTACTCAAAAAAATCAATAGCCAAGTTATTATTATGATTATTATACAGAATATATTTTAAATTTCTTAAAGGAATTCGCCTGTCATAACCTGGTTTATTCAATCAAACAAAGAACTTCATATTCTTTTACTTGATGTTCGACATTTCCCCAAGGCATAAGTGCACATTTATATTCAGAGTTTACTTTTCCCACACACATCTCATTGTTTATGGAAGCACGAGCTACATACAATGGTAAACCATCAGTGGTTGCACCAGCCAATAAAGCACCAGCTGGTACTCTACCATCAGATTCTGGAATCCAATTGTATCTGAAAAACATTTAACCAAATAAATAATAAAAGAGATCGTTGTAGATAAAAGGAAATATTAAAATATGTATACAGTTTAAAAACAAGCATTACTGAAGGAATTATTAAATGATTACTAGTAAGGGTTTCAGTTATCCCATTAATTATGCTTAGGACTGAACGTTAATCAACCTATTTTACAAAATGTCCATTCTGTACGGATCCCTTCGATAATAACAGTTTTGTTTCAAGCATCTAAACTAGATGGATTGTGGGTAGTAGTCAAATCAAGGACAGTCATCTCATCATATTTGGGACTAGTCAACTAGATTTGCCTGCTTGACTCCCAGTGTTGTTGTTCGTATTAGGATGATCAGTATGGATATGTCGATGCAATCGAAATAGGATGTATATATGTCAACAAGAACCAACCAAAATTCAGTCCCGAATATCAACAATGAGATAACTTAAACCCTCACTAATAACGACATAAATATCATACTTATTAAGAAAGTTAATGATCATGCGGATTCATCAGCCTAAAGATTAACATGCTAACATCTGGGGTGATAGGTACTGGGTCCAAGTCCCACTGTAGACATAAACACTAAGATACAGATAGATCTAGCGGACGAATCCCAGAATAAGAAAGCGCTCATCCTGGATTGCACTTATAGCCACAATTCATTTATTCACGTAAAATTCGCGTCCCCTTTAGCTTAGCAAATAGGGTGATTTTCTGAAGTATCAACCATCATTATAAAACTGATGATCATACAAATCTATGTCAAGTGATAACAGTAAAGTTTTGAAATTAAAGGACATGTAGTCATATGTTGAGTAGATTTTTGATCAGAAAGCCAATTACTTAGATAATCAAGTTAAATAAAATATGGTAATATAACCCTGTAACTATTGTCTAGATACTAAATCTTTCATTGTTAACTCAATACCTCATCAAATTTTATTATAACGATACAATAGTATTAGTTTTGATCATAAAATCATCAATCCAGATAATAAATAGAAAGAGAATTAGATCTCACATCATGTCCGACAGATTTAAATCACTTTTCACTTATGTCGAGTAGTTTAGCAATGGACTTCAGACTTGTCACATAGATGCACAGTTTAAAATAATGGTAGTACAATCAAACCTTAATTTCCCTATATCCATTCATATTTTATGAGGAAATTAGGAAAAGACGTTGGAAGTGGATAGAACATACATTAAGGAAATCACCAATGTGCATTACAAGGCAAATTCTAACTTGGAATCCGGAAGGGAAGCGTAAAAGAAGAAGGCCAAAGAACACATTACGCCGGGAAATAGAAGCAGATATGAAAAGAATGAATAACAACTGGAACGAACTGGAAAGGATTTTCCAGGACAGGGTTGGATGGAGAATGCTGGTGAGCGGCCTATGCTCCTCCACGAGGGGTAACAGGCGTAAGTAAGTAATTTTATGAGTTTTGATAAGATTGTAATTTAAATTCACAATTCGTAACTAAATTTAATGATTAAAAGATTATTTATATCAATAATTGAGTTGCAATTTTTATTGTTACTTACAAGGATTGATTTGGAAATACGTTTGTATTGCATAAAATTTCAAATTTACCAAGTCCATGTTCTTTTCCATCACAAGGTATAAAAGCTGCACCTATTCTAAGAGGCAATTTTCCTGGTATTACATGTCCATTTACTTCACCTCGAGCCACATAAATACGAGAATCTGCTTCAACTCCATTTGATGGTTGATTATTTCCTACAGTAGCAGGTACCCAAGATAGATGAGATTGTCGAACATAATATGGAGTACTCATCTTAAAGTTAAAAAAATAATCCATGGTACAAATATAGATTATATTATTATTATTATGCAAATGAATAATGAAGAAAAATCATTTCAGTATTAATACCGACCATGTTTATTCCATATTTATACATCAATGGGATCGCCTAAGAGGATTGAAGAAGTTAGGTCAGATGACAGTTTGTTCATAAAAAGACAAGCGGAAGATAATCAGAAAAGGTTGGAAACAATATTCAAGTGATTTCAAGGAACGGGTCAATGATTGATCTTTCATCATGGAAGTGGTATATTCATGAATGTTTAAGAACAGAAAACTAGGTTGGTGCTATAGGCCATTCCAGTTCACATAGATAATCACAAAACGAGCGGCATATCCATTTAAGAGGCATTTGCTTTCAGTAAGGTCTTACTTGATCCTTTGCAGTATCACAATATATCGGACAGAAATTGAGTAAAGATAAGTATAACTATAGATTAGTTCTAGAGTGATAAAGCATTGAGCTCGTCACACCTCTTTAGATCATTAAGTGATTAGCTAAGTAATGACTTTCATTCCTATTTATATGTGTACGAATACCAATAAATAAGCATCTATTCTGATTAGTGAATGAACTTCCCTTCTAACCCTCATCTTTTTTCATTCAAGTTGCCGGTTGAGCATATGTATAAGAAGATTGTTTATTAGTATCAACTATCGGGCACTGCCCTTCACAATGGTGAATATTTATGAAGACAAGTGAAAAATGGATACGAAACCCCATAGATTTAAAAAGTAAGACTGTCAAGAATCACTCCATTTTGATTGCAAAATGCACGTCACAATGAATCACATCAATTGTCAGTGTATAGGTAGTCGATACAGATATAAGATTTGAAAGCGACTAATGGAGGACATAATAACTGATGTAAATATACGAAATACGTGTTAACGAATAAAATTACCGTTAAGTGATTAAGACGTACATATCCGGCTAGTGATTCTTCAAAATATTATGTTACCTAGCTGCATTTTAAGTATGACTCAATTTTGTTAACAAGAAATGTCAGAAAACTCATGTTTGGTTTAAAACGCCATGTTAGAAATCACCGCAACTATTACCAGAAAGAAGAAAATGCTAATCCACAAAAGTGTATAAGGTTTGTTATTGCTCCTACTTATTATGAAGTTTGATGATGTTTGAGTTTGTTCTGTGATTAGAGTTACGGGATTGAAAGACGGTCGAACTATCTATTCTACACTACCTGATTATATAGAAAAACCGATTAGATTTGTGGTTTATCAAACATGACGACTGTGAGTTTTATCCCGACAACAAATAAAGTGAAAATAAATAGACAGGACAAATTGTACACGCATAACCACAGTGCAAACACATCTAACTCAGTTGAGGTTATAGCAATCAAATCGAGTTATAAATATCTCGTAAATGCGTCGGTGTAACTGGATGAACTAACTAGAGTAATGAGCACGAGGAGGCAGTTACCTGGTCACTGCAACAAAATATTGAGTAATGAGAATCAACTAGCATTATTCTAATCCGGTCAAGACACGCATTTCCCAGTCTCACAATGTGCAGAATAAATTCCATACACTGACAAAAACACGGTGCAGTTGAGTGCTGAATCAAATGAGTAATCTGTTATAACTACAAATATTCGTTATTGATGAACGCAAATCGAACCGATATCTCACTTTGAGACCTGAACCCTTGTCTTATAAAATCACTCATTAAGTATTGAAACACTTCACTTCCACATTGACTCACAAATTACCATGACAATAAACATAGAGAGGAAAAATTAGACAACGTACATGGACAGAAGTAGTCTAATGAAGGAGAGAACAACCAAGTATATCCACACACTTCCGATGATTTGTTGGTAGAAAACAACTTGAACTATTTTATTCTTCAGTTATACACAATTACATTGGACATATTGGAGGACCAATCAATGAATTTATATGTATCATCCATCTCAGACAGATTCTGTCATTACAAACATGTTCAAGCTGTGACCTAGTATAGATGAACCAATCAGAGTGTGATGATGAGAATTCAAGGTAATCTAATTTTCTGTTACTGCTGTTGTCAAATTGTAGTTATAGTGTGTTTTTGTTTCTGTGAAGCTTCTCTACCAGTGATTTTCGTGATCAATATTTTTCACAATTGAAAGCGTGGGTCAATTGAAGCCAGACCACCATGCTCTGGCGCGAGACTGGTAGGTCTTGGGTTCTAATCTCGGGAGTGCGGGATCATGGATGGGCACTGCTGAGGAGTCCCCTAATAGGACGAGTTGGCCGTCCAGTGCTTCCAGGTTTTCCATGGTGGTCTAGCTTCAATTGACTCACGCTTTCAACTATGAAAATACTAAATCTCCACAAAACCCATTCTGATAATCAGTACTTTTACCAAACATTGGTTATTGGTCTCGTGTAGTATATATGAGAGTGGTGTTTACCGATTGAAGGTGACAGTGTAAGAGCATATTGAATTTAGTGTAATTTGTCATCTTCGTAATCAGAGATTGTGTGCAAGAAATAAGTATGATGTCTGTGTGTACATCGAGATGAATAATTTCATTTTGAATCCATGCAAGTGTTCGTATATTGAATTAATTTTGATAAAATTGAGTGAATTGGTTAATAGTTAGTTTAAAAATAGAGGATGCCAACTAATTTTCGTCTGTGCCATTGAATATTGTGTAGAAGATATGAGTATGATTGTAAGTGTAATTATCGAAGTTTCACTCGATAATTTAAAGTAGATTGTGAATTGGTAGATTGTTGATCGTAAAATAATGATAGACTTGTGATATTGGAATGAGTAGAGATTAGGATTTGTGATGATTCACGATTAATTTTGAGTGTCGCTTCTCCACAGAGTAGATCAATAACCGAATTGAATGAAGGCAATTTTGAATAGGAGATTATGTGTTAATCTAAATGGTGTAGAGGAACAAGACAAAATGTTTAGTTGGATCAAAGTCAGAATCTAAACCAAAATAGGTCTGATTATGTCGATGTTATGACTCAGTCTGTAGCTCTTCTAGGGCTACTACCGTTCCTAAGTCCGGGTAAACAAGGAAGGTTGAACATGAGGTCAGCAATCACATCCCACAGAAAACAACCTTCAGAATAAAACGCTAACCAGAATGAACATTTTAAACCATTTAAACTCTCCCCTCTTATTTGAATGGAGAATAATGACGCCCCATCATGAAAGCCGATATTCTTCAGGAGATAGGAGGATGATTCCCCTTCTAATAACCAGAGTAACAATTAACATATGTACATGGGATGTCCGGACAATGTGAGAGACCAGGAGGACTGATCGAATGGCTACATAAATGAGGAGATACAGCTTGGCGGTCCTCTGAATAATTGGAACTCATTGGACCCAATCTGAATAGGAAAGGTTGAGTACGGAAAGATACTGCTGTACTCTAGTCACGAAGCGGAAAATACTCCACATACTCAGGTAGTTGCTCTGATGCTGTCTAAAGAAGCACGAAATACACTTACAGGATGGGAATCTCATGGATCCAAAATCATCGAAGCATCCTTCAAAACAAAGAAGGAGGGAAGTACAATGAATGTTATCCAATGTTTTGCACTCACCAATAATAGAAACGACGACGATTAAGATCAGGTCTACGAGAGGCTGCAATCGATCATAGCGAACTTCTCTGGAATAAACCGAACAATTCTAATAGGAGATCTAAGCGCGAAAGTCGGAATAGACGACACCAGATATGAAGATATAATGGGACTACATGGACTGAGCGAGAGAAATGAAAATGAGGAGAGATTTGCAAACCTATGTGCATTCAACAAAACAGTTATAGGCAGTACAATGTTCCCGCATATGCACAGCTACATGAGTTTCATCGAACCACACCACAGAGAACCAGATAAATTATAATTGCATCAGTATAAAATTCACAAGATCAATGGAAAAGGTGAGAAGCAAGAGAGGAGCTGACATAGCTTCAGATCACCGTTTGGTGGTTGTATGGACTGAATCGCGACACCACGGACCATCGTTGAACGATCAACTGAATGAAACTCATCACTATACATCAACTTCCCTTATTATCAGAAAGCACTTGATAATGTGGATAGGGATTAAGGGCAACTTCTTCAACACTATGGTGTACCTGAGAAAATCCCCAACATCATACGGAACTCATAAGATGATGGACCAAAGTGCAAAGTCGCTCATGAAGGACAGTTGACAGACGCATTCCAAGTGAGGACCGAAGTCAGACAAGAGTGTTCTTTTCCTCATATCTCTTTCTTCTAGTGGTTGACTAGATTATGAAGACCTCCATATTTGAGCGTAAGCACGGAATACGATAGACAGCTCGGAATCAACTAGACGATTTGGACTTTACAAATGACCTAGCTCTTCTATCCCATACGCAGCAACAGATGGAGGCCATGAAAATCAGTGTGGCGAAAGCCTCTACATCAGTAGGCCTCAACACACACAGTGGAAAAGCAAGGTTGTCAAATGAAACACGGGGAACACCAACCCAGTCAAACTTGATGGAGAAACTCTGAAAGAGATGAAAAACATTCACGTGTCTAGGTAGCTTCATCGATGAACGTAGTAGATCCGACGCAGACGCAAAGGCGAGGATTGGCAATGCAAAGACCGGATTTCTACAATCGAAGATAATATGGAACTCAATACAACTTTCAACCAACATCAAAATGATAATCTTCAATACGAAATTCTAGACAGTTCTATTGCATGGAGCTTAAACTTGGAGAACTACCAAAACTATTATCAAAACGGTTCAAGTATTTATAAACAATTGTCTATGTAAGTTATTGAATAAGCTTCGGCCGTATACCATTAGCAACAACATACTGTTAAAGAGAACAAACCAACTTCCAAGTGAAGAGGAAATTAGGGGAAGGTATTGAAGGTGGATAGGACATATATAGAGGAAATCATCAAACTGCATCGCGAAGCAAGCCCTAATTTGGGATGCTGAAGACAAGTGGAAAAGAGGAACACACTACGTCAGGAATTGGAAGTAGATATGAAAAGGATGAATAGCAACTGGAAAGGATTACTTAGGACAAAGTTGGATGGATAATGCTGGTGGGCAGCCTATGCTTCTCCATGGGGAGTAGCAGGCGTAATTAAGGGTAAGTAAGTAAACAGTATCGATGTTATGCCATATGGGTCGAAATGGTTCTGTGTGAGACATCATAGTTAGTATTTGTGTGTATGCTAGTGAGTGTGAAATATGTGAAATTTATGATGTGAAGGAATTTTATTCTTTTCTCACACATTTAGACTACATACGAACTCAATTCCACATATGTCGCATTCACCAATATTCACAAAAGTAGTCTGCCTTGTTCTTCTTCACCATTTAGACTCACACAGAGTCTCCTACTTAAAGTTTAACTAATTCATTTGTACTACTCGATTCTTCCCTACATTAAATTACATTCAGATTTTACCATGGTGTATTCTTCTTTCGAACCCCAAATTCTACATAAAAAGCATCACCATTAATGATATTATAAGTGAATAATGAATGATCTCCACACTTATTGTTCACAATATTGTTTTATTCCCGATTGTTTAAATGAACTTCACATCATGATATTTTCGAACAACTTGTCAACTGTGAATTGTAGCAGTCAAATCAGATTTCTATATCTCTCATGACTCATTCATTTCACAAATCCAGAGTTCTGATTTATGTAGCACAATTATATTGATCATTGATATGAATATTTCACTTGAAGTATGTGACCTTGATTGATTGTTTGTTTTCACGTTGTGAATTGGATTCATCAATAATGTTGTAGATCAGAAATATTCATCGATATTTTGTGTAGAGATAGTAAAGTATCAAGGTATTTCTACATCATTAACATATTTGTATATGTTGATTGAAGTAATCTATCGTGTTCAATTGTCAACCAATCACGCTTTCATCTCTCATTTCACGTTGACTGAACATTTAATATGTGTTCTTCAAGTATGCAGCATCACATGCTACAACGGCTATTCAATACAGACCTGATTACAATTATTACGACTACTGATGAACACAGTTATATTCCATATTCAAATGGAATGAAACTGTGTGTTTTGATCTTGTACTTATCAGACATGTCTCTTGTGATCAACAATGAAATGGATTTCGTGAGACTGATTGGAATAGTTAGGGAATATGGAAGTGTAGGGGTTTGTTTCTCGAATCTCGTTCAGTTATGCATCTGTTTATTGTTTCGATGTCAGGTTTAGAAGCTTCATTGTAGATCGACACAGAAATATATCAGTTTTCCTTGTGAGCAAAAAAATTCAGTGGAAACCAACATGATTGCGATGCTCCAATTCTCATCGAATAGATCAGAAATGGCTTCCACAGGTAACTGGACGTACCAAATATTTATAGTGAAGCAACACTAGTATGAGTGAGTTGGGTAGACACAATGTGTAAAAGGACTAACCACTCTTGTAAATTCTTTTTACCCACATATTGACAATCTATCGACAATGAAGCATGAGTTATTAGTACCATGTTTCACAAACCAGATCATCTTACACAGTCAGTCAGATTTCTGTATCGAATTGAATTGATGAAATGTTGAGTATGTGTATTGGTAACTGAGTGAACATTTGTAGTTGGTGTGAACTTTGACAAGATGATGTGATATGTTGTTGTTGGAAGGAATGGACAATTTAAGTGGTTAGGTTGGTGTGTCATCAGACGACAATCAGTCACTTCCACTCAGTGAATCGTAAACCAGAATATCTCTCTCTTTTAAGCTTATGTAATCGATTAATTTGTCATATTATATCGTAATTTTCATTTTGAAATAATTGTATGCTGTAAAGTTCGCGTTGCATTGCATGCTGTAATGATATTATAAGTTGTTATAAACTTCATAATAGTCATGCTTGTTTTGAAGAAGACTGTTACTGAATAATTGAGTAAGGTTTGGGGTGAGTTGTTTTTGGTCTTGAAACGACATCATTTTTCTTTTTTTGGTAAGTGTTATTAGCCCATTGTTGGGATGATCCAGAAAATTTCTCGCAAAAGACAAGAAAGGCTCACGAAACACTTTGAAGCATTTTATCCAATCAGCGTTCAGTAGAAGTTTTGCCAGAAACATCACGAAAGTGTTAAGTCACATGTAAAATTTCTGATTGGCTGATTACTATAGTACTACTATGTTTAGTAGCATTCCAGAATTTTCAGGAAAACCCAAGGACTTCTAAAATACTATAAAAACCTTATATTTTCTGTACGTGAATGAACGTTTGGAGTAATGTGCTTCTCGCATATTTTGCGCCTTTTCTTTCTTGTTCAAGCTTCAGTGTAAATTTAGCTTGGGGCTTACGAGAACGACTTATGAACCGAGTATAACGTTCAATTAGCAAGACTTATCACCCATAGTTTTTTTTGGTTTTTATGCTTAGTTATCTGTAGTCAGCTATTTCATGTAACATATCTGTTCAAATGAAACAATGATTACCACTCTTCTTTCTTTTAGTATACTTGTTTGTTGCATAATTCATTTTAGACAATATATTACTTGTAGGAAATGATAAAGTACGTAAGTTTACCAACTACAGTTGCTTAAATTTTTGTTTCCGTTAATATCCCTAAGCGTCAATGTTAGTAGTATGGGATTCTGTATACACTATAGTGTAAAAAGCTCCTGGAAGCTGAAGTTGATAGCTTAAAACCTGTACAGTATAAGAGGAGTCATGGGATGTGATAATGATGTATCATACTTATTATGTCATGCCCTCAACATGTCACTAATTCATTTCAGTGAGAAATTGAACTTAAAACGGTAGTGATGTAGACGGATAGTAAAATCTTACAAAATTTCTCCTAACAAATCTATTCCTATCTGCACAATCTCCCCTAAAAATTTATTCATTCTACAAATTACTTCTGACTGATATTTTCCGTGAGGATTCTCCCTAATAAGTCGATTTTCTACTACATATATATATATATATATATATATATATATATATATATATGCTTATGGTAAGCTCACGTTGCAAACTTGATTTAATATTTCCCTTTTTCCTTTTACAAAATAATGATGGGAGGTACTCTCTTAAGGTGTGAGAAATGTTTATCTATCCGTATAGAAACTAAAAGTACATTGAACGGTTTAATAGAAAACCAAAATTTGCTGAATAAATACACAATAAACATGAAGTAGTGATATCCACTCCAACATGTATTACTTCAAGCTTATTAAACTAGAAACGCTTCTGCATTTTACCACCAAGTACAGTTTAATCACGTTGAAGATTTAAGAATCAAATATTGTTGAATTGAATTTGATTAAATCATGTGTATGCAATCACACAAATTCGACCGTTTATTCGGGAACCAAACAGCAGTAACGAGGGTGGCATAGACACATGCATAGAAAAAGTTCACAATACACTAGTTCGACCTGGTTACAAAATTAAAGCAAAACTTAAGAATTAGCATAGAATACAATTTTGGGATTATGATTTATGGACGAACCAATTAATCAAGACAGTAAGTCTTGGATTTTCACGCGAAATTCACTCATTCTCATGGCTAAGTAGTATTTTGACATTATAGCTTGTCATCTCGTAATGAACACTCTAATTCTAATTCCAAGCAGGTGATTATCAGGACTCAGTAGGTAAATGGATAACGCGATGGTGTTTGGAGTGAACAATATAGGGTTCAAGTCCCGGAGTGAGCATCAACTCTGGGGTGCAGGTACATCCAGCCGGCGAGTCCAAAATAGGACGAAAATCAAGCGACTATCCATCCTTGCTTATAAAGAATCTTGTAATGTTTACGATATAAAGAATATCTCGCATGTAGATCTTGTCAATGTATTGCCTTATGAATAGCTTTTGTAGTTTCCTTGAGCAGATATTTTCATGGGATCTAGAAAGTTAAAAATCAGAGGCGAACGTACTAACGTTGAAGTGTTAGGTTGACACAATGATGAATAATTTAAATCACTAATAAAACTTATGATACAAATAATAGCGTATATAAATCTCATGTACACTGAAGACGAATATATTTTATTGATTGAGAATATAAATCTTGTCCAGAATATTCTTCACAAAAATAATGGTAGTAGTGTTATGTTCGTTTACGTCCCCCATCTTTATTCTCATCCTAGCAACTCAATCTTGTGTTTTTTATGCTACTTAGTAATATTCCGTAATCAGCTATACCTCCAATGATTTCTATGCGTATTTTGTGAAGCAGATCTATTTGTCGTGTGATATTCTAAAATATTTACATTTACTTCTAACATTTATTGAGTTTATTACTTTTATTACTACTTTCTCTCAACCCCTATAATAGTTATTTTCAGTTATGTATAGTCATTGAACCTTTGTTTGATTGCAACAATTTCAATATCAACTCACTGAAGACATTGGTGAAATGGTTGCTCAACTTCGTGGATTGATTGAAGTTAGACATTAACACCATCAGATGCCGGCTCAGTGGTCTACTGGTTAAGTGCTCGCGCGCGAGACTGATAGGTCCTGTGTTCGAATCTCGCGAGGCGGGATCGTGGATGCATACCGCTGAAAAGTCCCACAATAGAACGAAACGACCGTCCAGTGCTTCCAGGTTTTCCATGGTGGTCTAGCTTCAATTGACTCATGATTTCAACTATATATAAAGTTTCAATATTTGTTTGATTTTGGTTCCCTTTTCGCTTGTTGATAAACGGTTGTTAAAAGTAAACACAGCTATTGGCTTTTGTTTACACTGTCGTATGTCACAGTTATTTTTTTGTGTTATCATTACAGGAGGTCTTTCTCTTTCCAGATATACAGATACGTTAAACGCCATTCATACCTCAGGAGTTGTGGTTTGTAAGAAATTTATGTTTATTTCTCAATAAGGAACTGTTATTTAAACAAACCGCTGTTTCATGAACTTTGGTTTCACACGTATCTCAATCGAATTATTAAACTTTTTAATAGAATTAAGAAGTTGTGTTGCTTTCATTATCATTAATATACAATAAATATGTGTTCGTTTAAGTACAGTTCACATTACATAGATTGAAATATGGTAACAGAAAACCCTAATCCTTCTGTTCTATAAAACATAGTACTTCATAATGTTTCACTTTGTTTTCTTTGCCCTTGTAAGGAAGAAGTGCAAATTTTTGTGAACAGTTAACTTTACCAATACACAATTCATCTTGTACTATAGCACGAGCAACATATAAAGGTTCACTTGTGCTTGTTATACCAGCAAGTAATGCACCAGCTGGAACTCTACCGAAAGATGCTGGAACCCACTGGTACCTTATACAATTAAGAAAATAAGAAAAATATGAGGAGATTAGTTGAGATAAACGTTTTATTGATATGTAGTTTAGATCAAATTGTAAAGTATGTAAACAACGTTTTTGATAAGTTACACATGCTGAAGAGACTATCTGTTGTATTATATGCAAAAAAACAATAATTTAAAATTCTGCAATAATATTAACTAAAGTCTATATCAGAAGGGGGTTTTGTGGAGATTTTAGTAATTTTATGTAGTTGAGATTGGTTGAATTTAGACATTAACATCGTTGGATGCAGGCTCAATGGTCTATCGGCTAAGTGCTAGCGCGCGAAACTGATAGGGCCTGGGTTTGAATCTGGCGAAGCGGGATCGTGGATGCGCACAGCTAAGGAGTCCCACAGTAGGACGAAATGGCCGTTCAGTTCTTCCAGGCTTTTCATGGTGGTATAGTTTCAATTGACTCATGATCTCAACTATGTAAAGTGTATATTCTTTAATTAAATAGTTTATGTAGTTATAGACAGTTTTACTCACTAATTAGATATCATCGTCAAATTTCTCGAGTTGTCCGGATCCGGAAATATGAACTATTGGATTTTAGGCTGATAACTTAGATTGAATGTATTTGTCACAATAACTGCAGTTTTTGTTTGTTCATTTTCGTATGAGATTGTAAGTTTACACTAGTAAGATGATCTAAACTACAGAGAAACAAGTATTTAGTGTACCTTGATAGTTATTAGTTCACCAGTCAATGATTCTATATATGAAAAGTTTAAATCACTTGGGCGAAGCAAAAATGTTTGCATTTTTTTCTAGGAAGGGGCAAAAATATTCGTAAAAACCTAAATGCGAGTATAATTTGACTAGGTGTTAATTCTAAAGGAGTTTAGTGAAATTATTCTCTGTAGTAACAACAGAAATGCTTATTTAAGAGTAGACGATAAGTTGTAACGCCTGGTTCGATTATAACTTATCTGTTCGGTGATTTTTATGATATAAATTATTGACAGTCGTAGAGAGTTCTGAATAGGTACTGTATTTGAGATGGTGGAGAAGATTTGTAGCTCAGGTGGATGATTTTGATGGAGTTTTGTTCCCTGAGCTGGATGGTTTGGTCGTTCAGAATGACGATGAAAGCTCAATGACCAAACCATCCAGCTCAGAGAACAAAACTCCATCAGGTACTGTATTCTAATATAACCTAGAGAAGATTAAATTATGGGTACCTTCTGAGAACTATTTATGGACTCATATTATACACATATTCTTATTGTGTAACTGTTAAGAAACTAAACAATATATACATACAAATATATTCCTCTTATTATAAGCTTTTATTTGACCTATTGGTTACTGTCATTTGATCTACTATTCTCAAGTTGGATTCCATCTAATAGTCACAGTCTCAAGATCACAGACACTTTTTGGCTTGACCTTATACAAATGTTATTGTCTGTCTTACTATTGATGTGGTCTGATTTTGCATGTATGTAAAACAAGTTTGTTTGAAATATATGATTGTATATAATAGAGGCTGATATTTGTATTATGGACTGAATCGTCTGGGTTAGACGAGAAGTTGCTATCTCAAGGACCAATAAGAACTGTAGGCTGCTAGTACTGGTTTATGCATCATTGGTCCGATCAATAAGTTGGTGACTAGTCGGGAATCATTTCGCTTGATATGTTAACAGGACACAAGGATCACAAGTTATAGCATATTTACTTGAGGCTCATCATCGATTTCTAAACACTACATCAAGTTGATCGAAGTTAAGAACATCATATTCGGCTCTGAACACTATATACGGCATCCACCTACTGATTTGAGATTCAGTATTCTATACATTATAAGCGAAGTTCTCCATCAGTTGGTCACTATGAAATTTTGGAAATTATCAATAAAATATTTGCTTCTGTCTGTTGGTCATTGGATAATGTATTAAGATTTCCCTTATTATCAATCAATCTTTTAAATGTACGACGCAACTTCACAACAAATGAATTCACTCAGTCATATTTGTCCATCCATATAATCCATGTATTTACATACACTTCCGGTTGAAATTCGAATGACCATATAGAATACCTTTTATGAACCATCCATGAATATATATATATATATATATATATATATATATATATATATATATCTGACAATATTGGGGATACTATCATTCCTATTGGTTACACATATGTACAGTCACTCACTTCAATTACATGATTATCATAAATTTTCCATAAAACTGCACACACAACTAGTACAAGTATATATGACAGAGAAAGTACGACAATGTAGTTCATATAGATTTCAAATAGATTTGTAAAAAACGCCATTTTCATCAATCATACCTGAAATCATAGCTAATAAACTCTGATTTAAATCTATGACAAATCTAAACCTTGTTAACTTTATCATCACATCGTTAATATCAAAAGAGTCTAGGAAACCAAGTTGCATTAGCTGCGATTCATATCAACTTGTGGTTACTATATAAACTCCGAAATTTGCTGGAATCCATTAAATCAATCTTTATATTTTATAGAAGTACGAGTGCATAAGTTTTCATAGTAGACATCAATATAAAGAATAAGTCAAAAGAACACTTTATCTTACAGTATGTCGGGCATAGCTAAATCCCTTTCTATTGAGTCTGATTAACTCAACTATGTCATCAGCCTCGTCAGAGTTGTACAGATCAGAATAATGGCAGTAGAGTAAAACTTCACGTGCCATATATCCAAGCATAATTTACAAGTTTTGACAAGAAGGTACTTTAGATTCTTTTATGTTTTGTGGTCGTCTGAGTCTGAAACTGATGTACAAGCTTCTTATATGCTAGTCCAACCAGCTGCTTGAGGGATAAAATCAAGAGTCAACAGGAAGCTTTTATCGGCTAAACATTCAAACATATGAGCAATTCACTCATAAAGCTAGATACTAATTTTAACCAGTAGTGTGTCTATGTCTTCATTAAGAGCCTGAACTAACCAGCATCTGTCACTTACTACTTGGTCTTTGTCTACTCGGCTGAGTGTTTGAAATTCATTATTCGCATGTTCTGTTTGACAAATTATCCATATTCAATTAGCAAACACATTATATTATCATATGACTATTTATGGAAAAAAAAAAAATTTTACGTTTTTAATCTTACTTACAAAGTTTGATTCGAAAATACGTTTGTGTTGCACAAAATTTCAAATTCGGAAAGTGAAATTTCTTTTCCTTCGTAAAGTATAGAAGCCGTACCAGTTCTGAGAAGCATTTTACCTGGTATTAAATGTTCATCCTTTTTGCCACGAATCACACAAACACCAGAATCTGCTTGAAGTGCATTTGGCGGTGGAGGTGATCCACTAGTAGAAGGTAACCACGACAGATGAGCTTCTTTGGCATTATGTACAATATCCATTCTAAAACTGAATGAATAATTATGATGCCTAATAATAACATATTAAATTCACAGAACTGGATATACATTTTGAAATACAGTATTTGGCAGTGCACATGACTATCAAATTCATTATTACAATCCTGTTGATTAATTTACCTTAAATTGTGTGATCGATTCGAATGCTTCATATGTGACTCCGTATAATATCCATTTATTCTGTTGCTTGTCCATCCGTTTGGCTATCTATCAGTCTCTTAATCATATTTCAGTATTATGCTGATGTACAAATATTTAAGGCACATTGACTAATTCACACTTTAAACAGTTTGAATTCATTTCAATACAATGCGAATTAAACTAGTCTAATGAAATCCTGAAATTATTACACTATAATACAACTGGCGGGTATTCTGTTGGCAGTATTATTTCTATTCTAATACAATTGCTGGTGATTCTAGTGTCAGTGTCGATGTAAATCCAATAAATTACAAATAGGTTTGATTCTGGGTTCATCCTAATGAGAGTGCAAATCAATAGGGTGGAGGATTGAAGGAAGGATAACATTTTCAACGGCTTGATACTTGATTTGTTTACTATCTGTCCATTCACCTCTACGGCCAATCGAAAATATAGTTGATTAAACGATCAATGAAGAGTCTACTTTCAATAAGCACTGTAATTCGTCGGATTCAACAACAATTCATTATTTTTATTAGTCCAATCATGTTAACTCATACAACTATTTCGAACAATGTAGTTGAAAATCTAGTTTGCCTGCTTCACAACTAGTATGGTTCTACAATAGTGAGGTATAGACGATGTGTCTTTCCCCTTACTGTTGAATATCATTTTTACCTGATGCAATTGACCCATGTCTGTATCAGTGAAGACGAATTATCTGACAGTATAAGCTATTCCAGACAAAAAGCGACGATTAGTTAAGAATTATCCATAATATTGTAACTGTTGAATGGTGGAGAAGATTTGTAGCTCAGGTGGGTGATTTTGATGTAGGTTTGTTCTCTGAGCTGGATGGTTCGATCGTGGAGCTTTCATCGTCCTTCTTAACGACATCATCAGCA
>NC_031495.1:7168825-7181238 GCF_000237925.1 Schistosoma mansoni
AGGACAAGCTGTGAATCACATGTGGAGAAATCCAAACACTTCACTTCTACCCGAATTTTGTGCTGATGATGTCGCTCAGAAGGACGATGAAAACTCCACGACCAAACCATCCAGCTCAGAGAACAAACCTACATGAAAATAACTGTTGAATTTTAAAACGGCAGGACAATCATCCTTCTGGTGATCTTGGTTCTTCATCATATTATTTAATAGTCAGTTAAATGTAAGTAAAGATTAAAAGATCTCTCAGAAACTTTAAGAATATTTGCAAAATGATTTAACACCACTGTTCTGTCCTTAATAAAATCACTTATATATTAACATTTGATAACTTTCCTGATTATGAATCAGAATATGAATATCATGTCATACATATAATTAATGTAATTCGAATAGTCTCAGCTGTCATATGAATAGATACCCTTACTTTGGTATTAGTCCAAAACTGTTATTACTTCAATCGAGCTACGTTCATTCAATCTTACTATACTTTGACTGTTGATTACTATTATACATGCCAATTTATTAAACCGCTTAAATCTACACACGGAGAAGATTGTATTCGAGGTCCCATTTAATCCAGTCATCCTATGCTATCGCGTTAAAGATGACATGTACAACAATAAACTATATTACACATACACTTTAAGTTGTTTTAATTTTTAAATATTCTGATGGTTGAAAAATAATCCAATTCTGTTTGTTTTGTGACCTGTTAATTATCATGTAATAAAGATTGCCAATCACAACACGACATGGTTGGTTTAAAAGGCCATGTTAGAAATCACCGCAACTATTACCAGAAAGAAGAAAATGCTAATCCACAAAAGTGTATAAGGTTTGTTATTGTTCCTACTTATTGTGAATTTGGATTATGCATGAGTTTGTTCTGTGACTAAGAGTTACGGGATTGAAAGACGGTCAAACTGTTTATTTTACACTACCTGATTATATAAACAAACCGATTAGATTTGTGGTTTATCAAATGTGACGACTGTGAGTATTATCCCGACAACAAATAAAGTGAAAATAAATAGACAGGACAAATTGTACACGCATAACCACAGTGCAAACACATCTAACTCAGTTGAGGTTATAGCAATCAAATCGAGTTATAAATATCTCGTAAATGCGTCGGTGTAACTGGATGAACTAACTAGAGTAATGAGCACGAGGAGGCAGTTACCTGGTCACTGCAACAAAATATTGAGTAATGAGAATCAACTAGCATTATTCTAATCCGGTCAAGACACGCATTTCCCAGTCTCACAATGTGCAGAATAAATTCCATACACTGACAAAAACACGGTGCAGTTGAGTGCTGAATCAAATGAGTAATCTGTTATAACTACAAATATTCGTTATTGATGAACGCAAATCGAACCGATATCTCACTTTGAGACCTGAACCCTTGTCTTATAAAATCACTCATTAAGTATTGAAACACTTCACTTCCACATTGACTCACAAATTACCATGACAATAAACATAGAGAGGAAAAATTAGACAACGTACATGGACAGAAGTAGTCTAATGAAGGAGAGAACGACCAAGTATATCCACACACTTCCGATGATTTGTTGGTAGAAAACAACTTGAACTATTTTATTCTTCAGTTATACACAATTACATTGGACATATTGGAGGACCAATCAATGAATTTATATGTATCATCCATCTCAGACAGATTCTGTCATTACAAACATGTTCAAGCTGTGACCTAGTATAGATGAACCAATCAGAGTGTGATGATGAGAATTCAAGGTAATCTACTTTTCTGTTGCTGCTAATGTTGTCAAATTGTGGTTATAGTGTGCTTTCGTTATGTGTGAAGCTTCTCGACCAGTGACTTTCGTGATCAATATGTTTAGCAAACATTGGTTATTGGTCTCGTTATTGGTCTCCCCTCTTATTTGAATGGAGAATAATGACGCCCCATCATGAAAGCCGATATTCTTCAGTAGATAGGAGGATGATTCCCCTTCTAATAACCAGAGTAACAATTAACATATGTACATGGGATGTCCGGACAATGTGAGAGTCCAGGAGGACTGATCGAATGGCTACATAAATGAGGAGATACAGCTTGGCGGTCCTCTGAATAATTGGAACTCATTGGACCCAATCTGAATAGGAAAGGTTGAGTACGGAAAGATACTGCTGTACTCTAGTCACGAAGCGGAAAATACTCCACATACTCAGGTAGTTGCTCTGATGCTGTCTAAAGAAGCACGAAATACACTTACAGGATGGGAATCTCATGGATCCAAAATCATCGAAGCATCCTTCAAAACAAAGAAGGAGGGAAGTACAATGAATGTTATCCAATGTTTTGCACTCACCAATAATAGAAACGACGACGATTAAGATCAGGTCTACGAGAGGCTGCAATCGATCATAGCGAACTTCTCTGGAATAAACCGAACAATTCTAATAGGAGATCTAAGCGCGAAAGTCGGAATAGACGACACCAGATATGAAGATATAATGGGACTACATGGACTGAGCGAGAGAAATGAAAATGAGGAGAGATTTGCAAACCTATGTGCATTCAACAAAACAGTTATAGGCAGTACAATGTTCCCGCATATGCACAGCTACATGAGTTTCATCGAACCACACCACAGAGAACCAGATAAATTATAATTGCATCAGTATAAAATTCACAAGATCAATGGAAAAGGTGAGAAGCAAGAGAGGAGCTGACATAGCTTCAGATCACCGTTTGGTGGTTGTATGGACTGAATCGCGACACCACGGACCATCGTTGAACGATCAACTGAATGAAACTCATCACTATACATCAACTTCCCTTATTATCAGAAAGCACTTGATAATGTGGATAGGGATTAAGGGCAACTTCTTCAACACTATGGTGTACCTGAGAAAATCCCCAACATCATACGGAACTCATAAGATGATGGACCAAAGTGCAAAGTCGCTCATGAAGGACAGTTGACAGACGCATTCCAAGTGAGGACCGAAGTCAGACAAGAGTGTTCTTTTCCTCATATCTCTTTCTTCTAGTGGTTGACTGGATTAGGAAGACCTCCATATTTGAGCGTAAGCACGGAATACGATAGACAGCTCGGAATCAACTAGACGATTTGGACTTTACAAATGACCTAGCTCTTCTATCCCATACGCAGCAACAGATGGAGGCCATGAAAATCAGTGTGGCGAAAGCCTCTACATCAGTAGGCCTCAACACACACAGTGGAAAAGCAAGGTTGTCAAATGAAACACGGGGAACACCAACCCAGTCAAACTTGATGGAGAAACTCTGAAAGAGATGAAAAACATTCACGTGTCTAGGTAGCTTCATCGATGAACGTAGTAGATCCGACGCAGACGCAAAGGCGAGGATTGGCAATGCAAAGACCGGATTTCTACAATCGAAGATAATATGGAACTCAATACAACTTTCAACCAACATCAAAATGATAATCTTCAATACGAAATTCTAGACAGTTCTATTGCATGGAGCTTAAACTTGGAGAACTACCAAAACTATTATCAAAACGGTTCAAGTATTTATAAACAATTGTCTATGTAAGTTATTGAATAAGCTTCGGCCGTATACCATTAGCAACAACATACTGTTAAAGAGAACAAACCAACTTCCAAGTGAAGAGGAAATTAGGGGAAGGTATTGAAGGTGGATAGGACATATATAGAGGAAATCATCAAACTGCATCGCGAAGCAAGCCCTAATTTGGGATGCTGAAGACAAGTGGAAAAGAGGAACACACTACGTCAGGAATTGGAAGTAGATATGAAAAGGATGAATAGCAACTGGAAAGGATTACTTAGGACAAAGTTGGATGGATAATGCTGGTGGGCAGCCTATGCTTCTCCATGGGGAGTAGCAGGCGTAATTAAGGGTAAGTAAGTAAACAGTATCGATGTTATGCCATATGGGTCGAAATGGTTCTGTGTGAGACATCATAGTTAGTATTTGTGTGTATGCTAGTGAGTGTGAAATATGTGAAATTTATGATGTGAAGGAATTTTATTCTTTTCTCACACATTTAGACTACATACGAACTCAATTCCACATATGTCGCATTCACCAATATTCACAAAAGTAGTCTGCCTTGTTCTTCTTCACCATTTAGACTCACACAGAGTCTCCTACTTAAAGTTTAACTAATTCATTTGTACTACTCGATTCTTCCCTACATTAAATTACATTCAGATTTTACCATGGTGTATTCTTCTTTCGAACCCCAAATTCTACATAAAAAGCATCACCATTAATGATATTATAAGTGAATAATGAATGATCTCCACACTTATTGTTCACAATATTGTTTTATTCCCGATTGTTTAAATGAACTTCACATCATGATATTTTCGAACAACTTGTCAACTGTGAATTGTAGCAGTCAAATCAGATTTCTATATCTCTCATGACTCATTCATTTCACAAATCCAGAGTTCTGATTTATGTAGCACAATTATATTGATCATTGATATGAATATTTCACTTGAAGTATGTGACCTTGATTGATTGTTTGTTTTCACGTTGTGAATTGGATTCATCAATAATGTTGTAGATCAGAAATATTCATCGATATTTTGTGTAGAGATAGTAAAGTATCAAGGTATTTCTACATCATTAACATATTTGTATATGTTGATTGAAGTAATCTATCGTGTTCAATTGTCAACCAAGTACGCTTTCATCTCTCATTTCACGTTGACTGAACATTCAATGTGTGTTCTTCAAGTACCCAGTATCACTTGTTACAACAGCTATTCAATACAGACCAGATCACAATCATTACAACTACTGATGAACACAGTTATATTCCATATTCAAATGGAATGAAACTGTGTGTTTTGATCTTGTACTTATCAGACATGTCTCTTGTGATCAACAATGAAATGGATTTCGTGAGACTGATTGGAATAGTTAGGGAATATGGAAGTGTAGGGGTTTGTTTCTCGAATCTCGTTCAGTTATGCATCTGTCTATTGTTTCGATGTCAGGTTTAGAAGCTTCATTGTAGATTGCCACAGAAATATATCGATTTGTCTAGTGAGGAACAAAATACAGTGGATACCAACATGATTGCGATGCTCCAATTCTCATCGAATAGATCAGAAATGGCTTCCACAGGTAACTGGACGTACCAAATATTTATAGTGAAGCAACTCTAGTATGAGTGAGCTGAGTAGACACAATGTGTAAAAGGACTAACCACTCTTGTAAATTCTTTGTACCCACATTGACGATCTATCGACAATGAAGCATGAGTTATTAGTACCATGTTACATAAACCAGATCATCTTACACAGTCAGTCAGATTTCTGTATCGAATTGAATTGATGAAATGTTGAGTATTTGTATTGGTGACTGAGTGAACATTTGTAGTTGGTGTGGACTTTGATAATAGCATGTGATATGTTGTTGTTGGAAGGAATGGACAATTTAAGTGGTTAGGTTAATTGGAGAAGACATTATGTTGGTGCGTCACTAAACGAAAATCATAACGACGAAGCAACTTACCAAGCGTAATATACCATATGTAATGACATGATTGCAAATGATGTATATGATTTGAAATTGGATAATGTCTATAGTTAGCACTGATTGATGTATGCAGTTGATCAGATGTTCAGTGAATCACGGCACTCTGTGTGTGAGGTGATAGTTGGATGTGATTGGTGTTGAACTGCATAAATTCAATTTGTGGTCACTGTACGTGTGAGGAATTAAGAAAATATTAGATGAGTATTCAGAATTAGAGCGAAAATCAGTTACTGATGATATGGGAATGTCAGTGAAGAGAAATGATCAAGTTACTGTTGTCTGGTGAAAGTACCTGTTTGAAGTGATTTGAATCAGTGAGAGATGTGGCAGTATGTTGGATTGTGTATTGATAGGTTACACGAGTTGAATTGAGAAATCGTTTGAAATACAATTTGTCACTCATGTTTAACCGGTTTATTCTTAGTTATTTTCCAATATTAAAATTCTTGTCTTATTAACCACCGATTTACAAGTTGATTGATATACTACTTGAATATTGTCAGTAGGTAAATTATGCAAGCAATTACAGATCCGAATTACTTTCTTATGGATTGACTTCACATATTAAAATGCCACAAAATACTATGAAGTGCGTATTCCATTCCCGAAATAGGTTATGAGTTTTAACTTCATTTACTTCCTTTCCAAGGTATCGTTTCGAAATAAAACCCGCTCAAAATATGATTTACTAGCTAAGATGAGATTGAAGTAAAGGATATTTACTTTTGTACTTGGTATGAATAACGTAGTGATCGATTAGTGGAAGCAATAACGAACGTGGACTTTCATATTTTGCCTAGTTTTGATACGTTTCGCCATTGTAAAGCTATAATTTGAGGCATTGGCTATTAAAATACCTGTCGATTTTAAACAGTGACTAATGAAATCGGAACTTGATAATAACTGGAGCATGTTACGATAAATTTGAGTGTCTATTTCAGTGAAGTTACAAACTAGAATGAAACAGCTCTTTCTTACTTCCTGAAAGCTCCCTAAGTCCCTTATCTAACCTTTCTCTTCTCGTGATCAATCACATATCATCATGTGTTATAGGGTTGATTCTAATCACTTTTATCGTGAAATTTCTACACCTCAATGTCACTATGAAATTCGCAGCTTAGCTATTCCGAATGATCTACATCTGTTTATTTTGGTTGCCTTTTCTCTTACAATGCTTCTTGTACTAGGAAACATACAAGCTGTCCTGATTTCTCTATCAAGTTTTATTATGTTTCACTGCTTTACTATAGTACAAGTGTCGTTGTGCATTAATCATCCGGTTTATTTATTTCCTTTGGATCCATCATGTATAAGAAACATCTTAAAATCACTGTTACTAGGATTCGAACCGAGACAACAAATAAAATAACATGCTACCACCCAGTCATGGAATTAATTTGTTCAAAAGCTATTATCAATTGCTTGATTGAAACTATTGGATCATTATGTTATGTATTTGAGATACATGAAAGATATACGACATTTAGAAATATCGGATAACCTGTTTATTAATGTAAATCAGTTTAATGACGTCATACAAGAAGTCTACTTTCAAATCACTGTCCTGAAATGACATTAAACAGCACAATTTAAAATATCTATGTCAGTTACAATTTTCTTTCATTATTCTAGATTATAACTAGTCGTATATCCTACTGGTTCCTTATAAAGTTTTTTCACGAACATTGTTTATCATTAAGGGAGCATGATTTGTTAATACTCATATTCATACACGTAAGTAACTACAGTCATGAACTCGATTAAGAAAATATCAACAGTCTAGTTTAAAGAAATTCTAAAATTGACATAAAATTTCAAGAAGCACAATATTGAGATCGGTAGGCGATTTATAAACCAACTGCTGCATATCCAGTCTATCAGCTCATCTGTAAGGATGGCTCGTTGGTAAACTCTAGGAAGCCTCAAGAAGGCCAGAAAGAGCCGAAGACATTCCATCCAATCATTGCTAGGGGAATATTCTAGAATGTCGACGTGTAGCTTCTCCATTGGATGGATACGAATGACCCCCTATGTGTCTATTGGTTGGCCGAAATGATGATTTATATTCAGCCAATAACTATAAATACATGAGATTTCTGTACTATATTTTGACACTGTTTTGGGGAATAAAAGTTCCTACTTAATAGTCTTCTGTCTTCTCTCTTGCGACGTTGCGGGTTCTATCGTTCAAGTAGTCTAGTAGTACGCGGCATAGTAAGAAGCAAAGCTCTAGATATAACACCATCCATAAATGATCATTCGATTAAATTATTAGACGTCAGTCAATGAAGACGGTCAATAAGAATATAAGGGTGAATAAAAACAACCAAGATCATCATGCTTAACTGATTAGGTGTTTTTGTATAAAAAAAAGGAAAAGAGTGAAGAAATATTTCTAAAAGTAGTCGCTGATTATGTCGTTTACCAGGGTAACGGTACATTTTGCGATTCAACTATCCTTTTTAGTAGGACGCATATATCACCGAAATTCTCTATTTTTGATAACACCAACCGTAAAAAATAAAACGAGCAATAAATATATTTTAGAAAGTCACGATGATACAGGCATACAGAAATCCTAAAAGAAGCCAGATATTTACGTACTAAAGGAAACATAAAAATGTACAAAAGCTTTATTGGATAGAATAAAGATTTATTTTGACACTTTCATCTTAAAAAGAATTAGTATAAATCACCAATTTTCCTGTAATCCATAGGATTATAGTGTATGCTACTTACGTCTGTCAACATAAGTAGTATATAACACTAATCAGAATTAGAAATCCTGGTAGCAGAAGGTTGCAAAGATCACGTTAAAGAGAACTGAAGTGTAAACAGAGAGTAATAGCGATGAGGGAACAATGACGATTGAGACAATTGATGAGAAATTTGAAAATGGAGTACTTAATGCATGGTTTTCGCATTTTGCCTAAGAATTCTATAATTTCGCACTACAGGATAAATTGGTGTTCCCCACCTAGGTGTTCGTACATTACGGAATTAATTGTTTTCTCGGACCCATAGAGAGATTTCTATCAGATCATCGTCAAGGTCCCGGAGTGAACTTGTATTCTGGGATGCAGGCACATCCAACTGACGAGCCTCAACCAGGATGAAACGCGTGTCCTGGATTACACTACCAGCCACCATCAATCTCTGTTTATAATGATATTGAAAAAAACGTTTATTTTATTTAAAGTAAAGCATATTCCTAATAAGTTATCAATGCGTATGATGTTAAGGTAAAATATATTTAATGTTCAGAAAACTACTACTTGGAAATGAGAATTTGAATAACTATTGTTTTAAAGTGCTATATGCTCATGGAATTTGTTATGTACATGTTGGGTCTATTTTATCCGTGGTCCTGCTGCTTACACTTGGAAAAACGAATCACTATAACTCACGTGGCGTGAAATCAATACACAAAACTGGTGTGGTGTGGGCTACTTTTACCCACATAAGTAGTATATAACAGTGGTCGGGTATTGAATGTATTTCAGTAGATCGATAATGAAAGAACGGAAACGAAACACAATTGGTATGAAAATACATAACACAATAATAATCGGAGACGATGGACTGACATTTGCAGAAGGGACGTTCAAGATTGAGACAATTGATTGATAGTTTGCAAATTAACCATATACTAAATGGTTGTCAGATTTTACTGAGATATTCTGTGATTTTGTGCTCTAATACATTCGATTGTTTCCACTCGTGTTCTTGTTCACTACACTGGTACAAAGGAAGATTTACTGATTCGTCAAAAACACATCCCCAAAACTAGTTGTCCATAATCGTCAAACTAAACCAAATGCATTCACTAATATTTTGATATTACACATACTTGATGACTAATTAATAAACATTAATTACATGTAAAGATACACAGATCACACTGGTCGAAAGTTCACACATATCATGCTGAATGGAATCAACATTTAAACGATACAGATATATTAACATAGAATAATATTACACTGGAAAATATAAAACGAACGTAGTATTAACCAAAATGTTTTATTTAGAATTAAACTAATGTCAAAACATCACACTAGCAAGAAAACTAACATCATAAAAATATCATATCACGTTAAAGAAAACAAGAACTCACCTTATTCTTTCAATTTATCATAAATTTATTATCAATTATTGCCTGAAACACATTTGAATCAAGGAATATTTCTAAGTCAGTCAGCTACAATGTAGGACCAGGCACACATATGCATCGGTCCAAGTTGCCATACCTCATTAGCACAACAAGATGAACACCGAATTCATAGAAGTAGTTAATTTAATGGTTGTAATATATAAAATAAAGGTTGTATATAAGGATATAGTACAGGAAGAAAGATAGATATGAAGCAATTTTAATCTCACCGTTTGAGGGAAGATAAAGAGTGTATACACCTACGCCATTGTGGTCGATTCTGAGACATGTCACCTAGAATCTCCGACCATCGATTGCGATAGTCACACTGACCCTAACCAAGTAGTCTACATCTACTGACATAGCTCGGACTAAAAGTTAGTGACTTCAAGAACTGATCCCACGTTTTGGTTTGGCCGCCCCTAACTTTCTTCCAACCATCCCTTATACTAGTTAGCATTGCGCGTCGTGGTAATCGGTGTTCAAACATACGTAACACGTGGCTTAACCATCTCAGTCGATGAAGATTCATGACCTCATCAATTGATTTACCATCATTCCCTAACCTCATTATTACTTACCTGGTAATCCCAGAAGATGCGAGCAATATTTCTAAGATATCTGTGGTCAAATACTAGTAACTTACGAGTATCTTCTATTATATATTTATATTATTTATTTAATCACATATATATTGGTACAAAGGGCACCGGATACATATGCGCCACACAAAATAATGAGATGTGTATATATAAAGGAAGGAAAAAAAGAAAAGGAGAAGAGTAATGATGGGGGGAACTGAAATGTACAACCAGAAGAGCTCTCTCAGTCTTAATGGCCACGTTTCGCAGCCGTAAAGTAGGACAGAGCGAACTGCTGCGCAGTATACTCATCCCTTAATTGATAGACGGCTGTCTCATTTTCGCCATAGGTGATGTAAGTTGAAGATTCATGAACTAACTAGATTGAAGATTATCAAATAGTAATTATAGATCAGAAGGGCTTTTGTGGAGATTTCGGTATTTCCATAGTTGAAATCATGAGTCAACTGAAGCTAGAGCACCATTTAAAACCTGGAGGCACTGGATGGCCGTGGATGCGCACTGCTGAGGAGTCCCATAATAGTACGAAATGGCTGTCCAGTGCTTACAGGTTTTCCATGGTGGTGTAGCTTCAATTGACTCATGATTTCAACTATGTAAGATAGTAATTAGTTTATTTAATAATAATGTATAAAATATAAATAATTTCAATCATTAAACTTTTAATGTAATACAATTACAATTATTATTATGTAATAGACAAGTTAAATAATAAATATAAGATGTGCATAATTTAAGTATTTGTAATTTTGATAAACGTCTATTAGTTAAATGATTAATTGGTAATAAATTATATAATTTTTTAAATATTTTATTAAATTCTGCTACACGTTGACGTTCACGTGCTGCATGTGCACAACGATATTGTAATGTAGTACGTTTACGACGTTGATGTTCACGATAATATTCTTTTTTATATAAATTTAATTGATTTTCTGTTATATTACTAATAGATAAAATATTAGTAGTATTAGTAGTAGTTTGATTATGATTCAATATTGGTACATGTTCTATGGTCATTGATAAATTATCTTTTTGACCTGTCGTTGTTGTTGTTGTTGTTGCTATTGCTGTTGTTAAATTTGTCCGCCTTCTTTTATTCGACATCATTATCATTGTAGTTAGATCTGATTTATTTGTTATAAATGATGAATAAAAATTATTACATAATGAATGTTTCATTGTTGGAGATAGTATTGACGGATTAATATTCATTATGATAATGATAACAAAGATGGAATAAAACAATTCAATGTTACTAAGTAACTGATCCCGTTAAAGAGAAAAGTTTCTTCGTTGAATTCCCTTTTTCTTGTTACTAAATGGAGTTTTTTTTTAATAGTATAGTTGATAAATACTGTTTCATCAAGACAAAACTGTATATATATATATTCTTTCATCAAAGTATCTTGATTGGTCGAAATAGGTTAATAGGCGAGCAACATTACTGAATGATACAATCCTATATATATTACTACTATCATTTACACTAAATGCGTTATTCAATTTTTAGAAATGTAGAAATTCAGGATCAGTGATGCTTTAAGAGGGCTACAGAATTTCTGCGACTGGAAATCTCAATGAATATACTTTCATATAACCGATTTACCAGCCTCTTGTGGTTTAGGTCAAGCAGTTTTTGACCTAGCAAAACCTGCGATGCACTTTTAGTAGGAGATTAAGACAACAAAGTTCTTGTTGATGACCAATAATGAAAACCATGAGAACTGACTAATTTCATATGATGCTTTAGAAAGATGTCTCATTTATGGGTGTAACTAGATATTCTATTTTTTTTGAAACTGACCTATAAAAGAAGTTGCTTTATAACTAGAATATCTCTTTACATTTGATTTGAAGTAAACTAACTTGAATGAAGATAAGTTATGTTAGATATCAACTTATTTGTAATGAAAGTGATCGTGTATAAATTTCAACAAAGACATTTTATATTATTTGTTATAATTGTTTCTTTAAAAATATTTGTCATAAATAAAATAATGTTTTAAAAATTCATTCATTATGTTGAAAGATATTTCAAAGTAAGTCCTTGGTGAAATGTTTCAGTTAAGCTCAGTTTTTATACTTTCAAACTGAAATTTTCAGCCCTGAATATGCT
>NC_031495.1:7181438-7275671 GCF_000237925.1 Schistosoma mansoni
GGGGCGGCGGGTTGTGGTTTGGCGGGAGAACGGCAGAGAGGGGGAGAGGCGGTGCGGGTGGGGTCGGGGTTTGCCCTGGTGGTTTAGCTTCAATTAACTCATGATTTCAACTATGAAAATACTACATATCCACAAAAACCCCCTTCTGATAGTAATAATAATAATAATAGTAATAATAATAATAACGAATGATACACTAACATAAGTAAATAAGTAGTAAATTATGTTACATCAATTCTATCTATCTGATGACTAATTAAATTAGTTATTATTATTGTTATTGTTATTATTATTAGTAGTAATTGTTTTGGGAATTCCTTTTCTTCAAATTTATATAGCCATAGGCTAAATAACTTTATATGAAATAAATAAACGAATTATGATTTGTGTCATATATCGTAAAACTAAAGTAGTGTTTAGTATTTCATCTAATTGAGAAGTTACTCTTTTGTTCATATTGTTTCTTTGATTTTACTTTAAGATTTCATGTATAGTGACTGAAAAAATATAATCAGAAGGGATTTTGTGGAGATTTCAGCATTTTTTATAGTTTACTCATGAGTTCAAGTATGAAAAATACTAAAATGTCCACAAAACCCCTTATGATAATGATCGTATGCTCACTAGTGACTGGCTCCATGAGGTATTTCCTTGAGTTCTAGTGAGAAGCAGCGACCAGTGGAGTTCAACCAGATCTGTTGGGAGATATCAGCTCACTGAAGACATTGGTGAATGGTTTCTCAATTTCGTGGATTGATTGAAGTTAGACATTAACACCATCGGATGTTGGCTCATTGGTCTAGTGGTTAAGCGCTCGAGCGCGAGACTGGTAGGTCCTGGGTTTGAATCTCGCTAGGTGAGGTCGTGGATGCACACTACTGAGGAGTCCCACAATAGGATGAAACGACCGTCCAGTGCTCCCAGGTTTTCGATGGTGGTCTAGCTTCACTTGAATCATGATTTCAACTATAAAACATATTAAACAACTAAAAATAATCTGACATTATTAATCAAAACAAAATATGAAATAGAAGATTGTATAACAAATGATTCGAAATTTGATTTGGACGATCGTTTATGACACAGAAATGATGTTAGCTAAACAATGTCATGGAGTACTGTTGGGTGAACATTTTATCTTAGTTTGAGATTTTCTGACAGTGTGTATTCAAGGCTCCTCATGAGGTTGTACTTATAATATAAAAATCTTGTAGGTAGCATGACACTACTTAAAGATAATTGAATACTTAATCTGTGAATAACTTTAAAATGGTCTTCCTGTTTAAAATTGCATTAATCATTCATGTTGCCGAAAAACATCATTTCTTCAAGCACTTGTGGAGTTCTTTTTAAATAATGATTGTCTTGTGAACACAACTTAGCTATTCCGATTTCAAAATACAGTACATATAAATGAGTTCGCTGTTTTCAGTTCTGGTCCAATCGCATATCAACGACCTTCCAAATGCATTTTCTAAACTTTTCATTCCTGATTGTTGTTTTGACTTGGCTGATATCTTTCTATTATTAAGTTGCTATGGACAAAAGCGTTGTCAAACTCTGAGTATCAGTGGCAACTTTAAATCTATTGTTTAACGAATTTAATTAAGTGTAATCACTGAAGGTTATAGTGACATTTATATCTAGTGATTTTTTGTAACAACAAATTAAAGATCACATATTTTTCCTATTTGTCACACTTTATATGTAACCACGCTTATATTCGATATCGATTGTTTTTCTGTATCAATGGTAAAGAAACGAATACTTTTGTTTGGTTATATATAACACTTCTCTACCACGATTCTTAAAATATAAACGTTGTATCCACCGTCTATTCTTCTGCTTTAACGGCCACGGCCTTTGATTGAAGATTATAATAGTATTATAACATCCTTTTAGGCCATTCCACACTACGTTGGAGCTTCGGCCCGGATCATTACTGAATAATACTACTGGATCTAATCTTCTTCATTTTGCTGTTGGTGCCATCACGTGCAGAGGAACCTTTGTTAACCAAGTGAACTTATTTGTGGTTGTTATCTCAGAAAGCAGCTTACAAGTAACATTCATTTCATAACACTGTTACCATTTTGTTGATCAATATACCTTTTTATAATTTAACTGTAATTTGTTACCTTTTGCGTTAATCATAGACACACGCTTAGGTTTGTAGTGTTAATTCTTTTGGTATATTGTTGGTAACTTTACGTATTGTTATATTTTGACTAAGCTCTTTCGCTGAGGTCCACCACAAGGTTATGGCATTTACATTTGAAAGTAAAACTCGACATTATACCATATACCGTATCCATGGCATAAGGGCTTCTTTGTACTCTATAATCTTATTTTTAAAAGTCGACTGAACAAAGGCTACTACCCACTTTCCTACGTCACATGAAAGAAGTCTGAACACAGTTATTGTATTTCCACATAAACTTTAGGGGTTTTTATTTTTAGCTCTTGAGATGAAATTACCAATAAACGTTATGCTCCAATATGCAACACTCACTAGATAAAGGGACGAAAGTGTGGTCAAAAGTGACGGGGATGGCACACTTAGCAAACGCTGAAGATGTTGAGTGTAACTTTAGCTCAATCTTTTCGTATAGGGAATGTGATACATACTTATTAATGCTTTATTGCCAAATCACAACTCTGTAATGGTTTTAAGCGTACGAACGTTCAAAATCATCATGATAATGAGATATATCCTTAACACCTAGACTTGAAGCCCAAAATATTCGTGAACACTGAATTCAGTAATGTTAGTAGGGCTTCATTTACTTGGGTTCCTCGGCGATACCACTCAGACTGAACAAACTGGTAATTAGTCTGTAGTGACCGGCCAGTCTCGATAAGAACACGATTGGAATAACAGAAACAATTATTATTATTGTAACCAATTGTACCAGAGATTGTTTTACTGTATTTGTTTAACTGTATCAGATTCACTTCTTGTTTCGCTATCCGCCTTGTTTGGTTCGAAATTGCTCACGCACTGCCCATTTTGCCTGTACTCTTTGGCACGTCTCAGTATTATTTCTATACCACGAGATCGCCAATAAATATACTTGATCTGGATTAATAAAGCCTTCTGATTTACGAGCTACCAAAGGAACCAAGTCGTTTTTGGGCGCGTAATCGAATAGTAGTGGTGATCATAGTCCGTCCTCGACTCGACATCCACTACAAACTGGTGAGCCGTATTTGGAATACTCACTACAAACTGGTGAACCGTATTTGGAACACGCACAATATCTGGTGAACCAAAACTGGTAACGCAATTCATCGAGCACAGTTCAAACTTGGCCATTTTTCCAACCCAGATCAATTCGGTGAGTCTGTGTATCTATCCACTTCTGTTGCATATATCCGTATTGATATTTTCAATATATAATATTTTGGCAACTTACTGTGGTGGATAACGATAAGAATAGTATAAATATAATAGACTCCGAGGTACAGGCTATTAATTTTCGACCGGTTCCTTTCATCCCTCATGATCCAGAAGTCTGGTTCGCGGCACTGGAATCTCAATTTGAGATCCGCCGCATAACCAATCAAAGGCAAAAGTAGGCCTACGCTTTGGAATCATTGCCCGGGGATCACTTAACTGCTGTTCGTGAGGTTGTCCTCAGTCCGAACGTTTACGACCGTCATAAGGATGCCATCCTTCGACATTTCCTCCCATCAAGAGAGGAACGATTGAGGACTCCATTAGCACGTCACCCTATGGGTGATGCTAAGCCGAGCCACCACCTCACGCGCCTGCAATCCCTTGCAGGAAACTCGACAGCCGACTCCGAAATAGTCAAAGAGTTGTGGCTCGAGGCATTACCAGCGAGTATCCAACCAACTCTTACGGCCCTGCTCGAGGACACCCCACTCAACAAGGTGGCCCTCATAGCAGACGAAATTCCAGCACGAGCTAGCGCCAAAGACAACTATATTGTTGCCTCTACTTCTCGTTCAAACATGGATTTCGATGCTAGACGACCTTCGGCTCATGGGGATAGGGATAGATGTATCCATACTCGTCTCAGTTTCCGAGACCGCTCAAATGTGCCAGCCTCCTACGTCCCCCAACCCAGGTCACAATCTCGAAAAGCCGTAACGACTCGCCCCAAGCGGGCATCTTCCAAGCCACGCCAGAAGGCGGCTTCGGAAGCGAGTCCGAGTTGGTGCTGGTTCCACCGTGCCTTCGGGGCCGGTGCCCGTCATTGTCGAGCTCCCTGCTCATACAAGGCGGGAACTTCCCGAGCCGGTGAGTAAATACGGCCGTACTCACCGGCCCTTCACCTCAGTTTGACCGTTTATTTTACGTGCACGATTATCGCACTAACGCTAGGTACCTAGTGGATACAGGTGCCCAAGTTTCTGTCGTACCTATCAGTAACAGTAAGTCTCAAGCTACGATGCTTCGACTACGCGCTGCGGATGACTCAGTCATTCCTAACTATGGTACACGACGAATTACGGTCAATCTGAGCAAACAGCCTTACGAAGGCCCTTTTCACGTGATTTCCCGTCACGAAAAGACCTTCAAGGTTGATCGACATGGCCGCATCGAAACGGTCAGCATTGATCGTCTCATGCCAGCACACGTCGATGACAGTGCCCTACCTGATAAGCCGAGACCTAATGCTAGACCCATCAAAGCTTCTAGCGGGATCTCTACATCTACTTTGGATCCCACGCTAGATGCACCTGAGACCCCATTCTCACGTCCCAGTCAACAGCACGTGTCATCTGCCCCGTCTACGGACGAGACTTTCGTCTCACGTCCAGACCAGCAGCCCACACCGCCTTTGACTGCGGATGAGATTGCAGGCTCACGAGGTTCGAACGAGACTACCGTCTCACGTTCCGGTCGCCGAGTACGCTTACCCGTACGCTTTCGCGACTAACCTCATAACCAGCAGCGGATACAGTATAGGACCTTACCCCTATATTACACGAATGCTACACTTTTCTCTTTTTCTTTCATTTTTTTGTTTATCCCGAGCCTACGCCTCCGACCATCGCTGTTTTGGTATCGTCGACTTCAGTCAATCTTGGCGAAAGCTGGCCTGATCACCCACGCTCTAATCAACGCACTCAGCCGATCTCTATGGCTCCAAATACGTGTAGTATACATTTGGTCCCGAACTTGGTTATCCTGGTCGCATCTGGTTCCTTGGCTCCATCTGGTTTCGTCCTACGTCTGCAGCGTTTCTAGTCCGGACCTCTACGAACGCAACCTTCAGATTCTGGATACAAACCATTCCGGTGTAGCATGCTAATCCAAGCAATCAATACAGTACGTTCCTTCTGGTACCGTTCTACGTCAAAGACTTTTGGTGGCAACTCGAGGATCAACGATCACTTCATGTTCTGCCAACGCCTTCGTCCTACAATTGCACGTTTCACGATCAGTCCCACGAACGAAACCGCTACGTATCGAAAGTGTAAACCCTTTCTAGCGGGGGGCTCCTGTAGTGACCGGCCAGTCTCGATAAGAACACGATTGGAATAACAGAAACAATTATTATTATTGTAACCAATTGTACCAGAGATTGTTTTACTGTATTTGTTTAACTGTATCAGATTCACTTCTTGTTTCGCTATCCGCCTTGTTTGGTTCGAAATTGCTCACGCACTGCCCATTTTGCCTGTACTCTTTGGCACGTCTCAGTATTATTTCTATACCACGAGATCGCCAATAAATATACTTGATCTGGATTAATAAAGCCTTCTGATTTACGAGCTACCAAAGGAACCAAGTCGTTTTTGGGCGCGTAATCGAATAGTAGTGGTGATCATAGTCCGTCCTCGACTCGACATCCACTACAGGGATTCACTTCTAGTGACCACCCTTTCATCCATGCCACCAATGAGTTGAGATCATCCTGTAGTATTGCCCCACAATGCCCTGGTACGGCCGCGAGTGGGGAGAGTCTGCTCTCCCTCTCGAAATGCTCTCATATGGCCACACGAATATATAGCCTCTGTCAGGGAAGTCCTACTCACTGCCTTCTCGTGGTGGGGGTGTTGTTCACAAAAGTGGGAGGACGAAAAGCGAATGTCGGGCGCTTTAACCGAGTTGGTGGATGTGGAGGATCCACCTAGGGGAGTTAGAAAACCCTGATTCCAAACCAATGGTGCACATGGGCTCCAGTATCCTGAAGGAACGAATGGCGTATGAACCAACTGTTGGTCACCGGCTACCATGGGACTGCATCTCCTTACGATGCTCCACTGCCTTGTGGACTAGACCTTTAGGTCAAAGGCTCCGGGTGTGGCCCCCTAAGAAAACCACCTGCTTCAGTCTGGGCACCTGGGCAGTATCACAGCCCTCACACAAATCGAATGAGATTTGTGAGGCGCATATTTATCTGGTGCTTTCTTGTACCAATATTTATGTGTTTAAATAAATAAATAAATCCTGTAATACTATTCTATCTGACATGCTGTATACGGGTCTTCAAACCTTTATGTCATCGGCAAAGAGTAGAACGGATGACTAAGATACAATTAGAATTTGGTTTACATAAAGTATAAAGAGAAGAGGACCGAGTATTGCGCCTTGGGGAACTCCACATTTTACAGGTTCTCACGATGAGAAAGCTCCATTTAACTTAACCCTTTTTCTCTTATATGTAGAAAGTCACTTATCTAGTCTATGACTGTATACTGGATTCCAGGACTTTCCAGTTTTAATTGAAGACCAGAATGGTAGACCTTATCAAAGTCTTTACTTGGATCGCTGAAAATCACGTCTGCAGGAAAAATCTCGTTCTTTTGCTGCAGCCCAATCTTCTCTTGAAGTGAGATTTGTCAAACATGATTGGCCTTTCCGAAAACCATGTTGTTCCGTAAATAAAAGAATATGCCCTTCCAGAGTTTATAAAAACCGGATGATTTTTTCCATTTGTTTTACAACAGCACTAGTTAAGCCAACGGTTCGATAGTTACTTACTAAATCTCCACTTCCAGCCTTATACACCCGACTAATTATCGCGTCTTTCCAGACTAGGGTCAGTCTGGACTGCTTCAAAGACATATCAAACAGTATTGTTAAAGGTTCAGCAATCACAACCGATAGGCATTTCATTATCTTAGGACAAATGTCATCAGGCTAACTGGACTTATCAGGTTTGAGATGCTGAAGTAGTCTTAAGACAGTACCTTTCTCAATAACTACAGAGTTCATCAACAAGCCGCCATAATCACAACGAGTCGTTGGGCGTCCCTCATTACTGATAGAAATATTCCGGCAGAGCTTCAGCATTTTCGGTATCATTTACTGCCAATATTAACAGATTTTCTTGTACCAAAAGTGATGGAACTGCATCACTGTGATGTTTAAGAGTAATTGTATTATAGTATAAACTGGTAATCCCAGAAACGACGCAATTTAATCAAGAAGTATTAAATGAACACGAACGAATGTACTGTATTTGGAATTTGGAATCAAGGGGTCATCAATACAAAAGAATCATTGGTTCATTCAAACACCACATCAGCTTAAATAAAGATCCAGATTTCTGCGATCGATCGTACCTCTTCTCTTTAGGTTCATCACGTGCCTGTCTGACTGTGTAATAGATGTAGACACTGTATTATTTAGACTGCACTCGTCAGTATTAGAATTAACAACCAAAATTGGAACAGACTCACCTGGTTCCTGGGATTGTATACAATCATCATGTCGGTTGTGTGGTGAAACCACTGACATCTAGAATTTGCATCATAGACCTTCCAACACTATCCTCCTCCACGAAATAATCTTGGGTCCTTACGTTCCGATGTTATAACCTATTCGACGTTCCCAATTTGCATTATCTTCTTATATCTCACACTTCTATTATTATATGTGAGTATTTGAGGATACACATTGATATACAATTTGAGGTATTCCATCATGTGACTTTGACTTGGATAAAAATCATGATACATATTCTTTTTTTATTCATATTAGAATACACAAATAGATATGCATTGGTATATGTAATTAACACATGTGATTCATCCAGGCTTGATCCACCTGCAAAACAATAGGATGGAAAACATACATCTGCTTTATACTCATTAGAGTAATCTTGGACTTGATTTGGATTATCTGCCTGTGCAAACTCCATATCTAGGCAAACTGGTTCTCCGATCGCTTCAGGAAACTTGCTATTCCCTCTGATTTATCATACCACTGACTAGGGATTCTACTCAACATACATTGTTCGTGAGAATACCCAACATCCGAAACGACAACATCAGAAAGGTGACTAGAATCCGACTCATCTGGAACCTATTTGTCACATTCACTAGAAAGATCTCTAGAGACAAATCCATCGTGACAACGAATAGCATTTGATATGACATCAGAACTTGATTTCTCTGAAATACTTCCCTCAAACTTATTCAGAGTTTCATTAGAGAATAATGGATCATTGGAGAAATCAGCATCTATCAATACTGAATCCGGTTTTTGATCATAATTTGACTCATTCAATATATCATTCTTAGAGTTGTAAGAAATTTCGTCAGAAATATGTGAATCATTATGACAAACCACATCTGTTACAATAACAAGAGAAACCTGATAAGAAGTTATTGATTAGAAACTTTTGTCTCAAACGGATTCTGGCTTTCATTCAACTCTCGACTGCTCTGTGACGTTATACCGCTTCTAGAAGTCTTGGATAAACGTAAGTGATCATTAGAAGTAGTAGTAGAATCACGAATTTTAGTACTAGTTTCAGCGAAATGAATCATGGTATGACAAACTGACTGAACGCGTCCAGTTTTACCACATTTAAAGCATTTAGAATTACGAAATACACATGAATTACATGGGTAAAACATGCCACAGAACAAGCATTTACCAAACTTGTGCTCATCTTCGTAAACTGTTTCACAATTTAATGAGCTGTTATCTGAATAACCTTGGTTACATATCGGACTGCGACGACGTAGTTAAGTGGTGAAATTCCTGATGTTCTGGCGAGTCATATCATTGAATTTTTCCCCTTTACCGCATTCAAAATTTGTATAATTTACATGGTCCAGCTGTAGCTGCTTGAGAGTTGCATAAGGGAGTGAAATCGGCTTGTCTGGAAATGCCAAAGTCCTTATTAAGCTGTGTGCTTCTTTTCCGATGAATGTAAGGAAATGGGCTACAATATTAAAATCCTCATCATTTTCCCTGGTTATAGTCCAGATTTCGAACCGCTCCATGTAATCTTCAAGAGCATTGTAATCTGAATGTATATCCAACCGTTCTATCACAGGCTCCATTGCGACGCCAATGTGATGATTTGAAGTATTTGAATTATAGTATAAACTAGTAATCCCAAAAACAATGCAATTCAATCAAGAATTATTAAATGAGCACGAACGAATGTACTGTATTTGAAATTCAAAATAAAAAGTCACCGATGCAAATAAATCATTGATTCATATAAACACCACAGTATGTTTTGGCTGCATGTCCCTGATAGCTGTCACTAATGTCCAAGCTTTCTATGATTAGGAGGCCTAAAAACGCTCTGTGAGGAAACCTGGGAGAGGATTATCGTGTGGTACATACGTCTTTTGTGTTCCATGGATTTGAACATTTACGACGTGACATTAAGACAGATTAAAATTAGAGCGGTTGCCCACCACCCACCCACCCTCCTATTGTCATCAGGTATTTTTTCAAACCCAAATGAATCCTGTTGTTTTTATATAGTTAAGATTATGAGTCATTTGAAGCTAGACCACCATCGAAAACCTGGAAGAACTGGACGGCCGTTTCGTCCTATTATGGGACTCTTCAGCAGTGCGCATCCACGATCCCGCTCTCGCGAGATTCGAACCCAGGACCTACCAATCTCGAGCCAGAGCCCTTAACCGATAGACCACTGAGCCGGCATCCAACGGTGTTAATGTCTAACCTCAACCAATCCACCCAAATGAATCCTGTTGTTTTTCATGAATCTCCGTATCTTCACATTGTCTGTTTAAATTAGTGCCACTAAGCTAATTGTATGTAGAAGGTCATAAGCGAAGAACAAGAGGAGAAGTGAACCTAAGGTGGTAGCCTGTCAAACTCCTTGTTGTGAGAACCTCCAGCTTTCGTGGGCTCTATTTGCCTTGGTGCGGAACACACGGTTATCCAGATAGTTCCGGAGCCAAGATAGAAATGGGTCAGTGGAACCCATCTTCTCTATCTTCACTACAAGTATTGTACCGTGTCTAACACTTACGCGAAGTCGAAGGAAATATAATGAACCGGTATATTTTGGTCCCAACACACTCTCCAAATGTTCCATTCCAGGAGAATGCTGAATGGACAGGACTACCCATTCCTAAACCCATGTTGCACTTCATGGAGGATACCGCGTTTGTTCATTTATTCACTCATTTAGTCCAGTACCAGCTCTTCTATAATCTTCGACATCATTAGAAGTAATGCGGTCGGTTCAAAGAAAGACGAGTATTTTCGGTTCTTTCCTTGGGAGATTGGGAAGAGGAACAGAATTTCCGATTATCCAGGGAGTTGAATATCTTTTCCACTACAATTTACAGCTTTCTCTTTTTGTTTCTTATCATTCATCTGAATCTCTGAATTTCTAAGATATACTCTCAGTAAGTACTTTGGTTATTAACCTTTTATGTCTTAATTGTTATGAACAGGATTTACTGACATAACGGAAATAAAGTCAATATGATCTATATACCATAAGGATCACTATCGTTCAGTAATTCTGAAGTTGGAACGATACTAAAGTATGTTTTACACTACCTAATATCACTTTTTAATTAACTGTTGTTACTGAGCAAGACCATTGAGATTGCACCTGACAACGGTCATATATTTGTAGCTTAGATATTAGTATTTATTCAGCAAAAGCACTATTCATTCTTAACATCTGATTAGCAGTTTTTCGAAGTAGCATAAACGAACTAACATTAGACCTTTAGTCTATTTTTGGCTACCAGCTGCTCCACAGGCCAGTTCCATGGCCTGTGAATTTTTCCTTCCACACTCTTTCTACTTGTCGTTGACTGACCCCGGACAAAAGTTCCAATGTCCAGTGGTCAACTTTCTAATGCATTAATATTTGACTGATTATTTGACTTGAGTTCAGTGTTTCACCACTGACTCAATAACAATGAACTCAGTAAAAGCTCTTGATACTAACCCAAGTATCCTGCGAATGTTAGGTTTCTTATCGTAAGTCATTGGGGCTAACAAAAGAGAATGTTCAAGAATGATAATCACATTAAAAAGGATGTAATTGGAAATCTATGAAATCACTTGTGAATTATATAGACTTGTAGTGGATGTCGAGTCGAGGACGGACTATGATCACCACTACTATTCGATTACGCGCCCAAAAACGACTTGGTTCCTTTGGTAGCTCGTAAATCAGAAGGCTTTATTAATCCAGATCAAGTATATTTATTGGCGATCTCGTGGTATAGAAATAATACTGAGACGTGCCAAAGAGTACAGGCAAAATGGGCAGTGCGTGAGCAATTTCGAACCAAACAAGGCGGATAGCGAAACAAGAAGTGAATCTGATACAGTTAAACAAATACAGTAAAACAATCTCTGGTACAATTGGTTACAATAATAATAATTGTTTCTGTTATTCCAATCGTGTTCTTATCGAGACTGGCCGGTCACTACAGGAGCCCCCCGCTAGAAAGGGTTTACACTTTCGATACGTAGCGGTTTCGTTCGTGGGACTGATCGTGAAACGTGCAATTGTAGGACGAAGGCGTTGGCAGAACATGAAGTGATCGTTGATCCTCGAGTTGCCACCAAAAGTCTTTGACGTAGAACGGTACCAGAAGGAACGTACTGTATTGATTGCTTGGATTAGCATGCTACACCGGAATGGTTTGTATCCAGAATCTGAAGGTTGCGTTCGTAGAGGTCCGGACTAGAAACGCTGCAGACGTAGGACGAAACCAGATGGAGCCAAGGAACCAGATGCGACCAGGATAACCAAGTTCGGGACCAAATGTATACTACACGTATTTGGAGCCATAGAGATCGGCTGAGTGCGTTGATTAGAGCGTGGGTGATCAGGCCAGCTTTCGCCAAGATTGACTGAAGTCGACGATACCAAAACAGCGATGGTCGGAGGCGTAGGCTCGGGATAAACAAAAAAATGAAAGAAAAAGAGAAAAGTGTAGCATTCGTGTAATATAGGGGTAAGGTCCTATACTGTATCCGCTGCTGGTTATGAGGTTAGTCGCGAAAGCGTACGGGTAAGCGTACTCGGCGACCGGAACGTGAGACGGTAGTCTCGTTCGAACCTCGTGAGCCTGCAATCTCATCCGCAGTCAAAGGCGGTGTGGGCTGCTGGTCTGGACGTGAGACGAAAGTCTCGTCCGTAGACGGGGCAGATGACACGTGCTGTTGACTGGGACGTGAGAATGGGGTCTCAGGTGCATCTAGCGTGGGATCCAAAGTAGATGTAGAGATCCCGCTAGAAGCTTTGATGGGTCTAGCATTAGGTCTCGGCTTATCAGGTAGGGCACTGTCATCGACGTGTGCTGGCATGAGACGATCAATGCTGACCGTTTCGATGCGGCCATGTCGATCAACCTTGAAGGTCTTTTCGTGACGGGAAATCACGTGAAAAGGGCCTTCGTAAGGCTGTTTGCTCAGATTGACCGTAATTTGTCGTGTACCATAGTTAGGAATGACTGAGTCATCCGCAGCGCGTAGTCGAAGCATCGTAGCTTGAGACTTACTGTTACTGATAGGTACGACAGAAACTTGGGCACCTGTATCCACTAGGTACCTAGCGTTAGTGCGATAATCGTGCACGTAAAATAAACGGTCAAACTGAGGTGAAGGGCCGGTGAGTACGGCCGTATTTACTCACCGGCTCGGGAAGTTCCCGCCTTGTATGAGCAGGGAGCTCGACAATGACGGGCACCGGCCCCGAAGGCACGGTGGAACCAGCACCAACTCGGACTCGCTTCCGAAGCCGCCTTCTGGCGTGGCTTGGAAGATGCCCACTTGGGGCGAGTCGTTACGGCTTTTCGAGATTGTGACCTGGGTTGGGGGACGTAGGAGGCTGGCACATTTGAGCGGTCTCGGAAACTGAGACGAGTATGGATACATCTATCCCTATCCCCATGAGCCGAAGGTCGTCTAGCATCGAAATCCATGTTTGAACGAGAAGTAGAGGCAACAATATAGTTGTCTTTGGCGCTAGCTCGTGCTGGAATTTCGTCTGCTATGAGGGCCACCTTGTTGAGTGGGGTGTCCTCGAGCAGGGCCGTAAGAGTTGGTTGGATACTCGCTGGTAATGCCTCGAGCCACAACTCTTTGACTATTTCGGAGTCGGCTGTCGAGTTTCCTGCAAGGGATTGCAGGCGCGTGAAGTGGTGGCTCGGCTTAGCATCACCCATAGGGTGACGTGCTAATGGAGTCCTCAATCGTTCCTCTCTTGATGGGAGGAAATGTCGAAGGATGGCATCCTTATGACGGTCGTAAACGTTCGGACTGAGGACAACCTCACGAACAGCAGTTAAGTGATCCCCGGGCAATGATTCCAAAGCGTAGGCCTACTTTTGCCTTTGATTGGTTATGCGGCGGATCTCAAATTGAGATTCCAGTGCCGCGAACCAGACTTCTGGATCATGAGGGATGAAAGGAACCGGTCGAAAATTAATAGCCTGTACCTCGGAGTCTATTATATTTATACTATTCTTATCGTTATCCACCACAGTAAGTTGCCAAAATATTATATATTGAAAATATCAATACGGATATATGCAACAGAAGTGGATAGATACACAGACTCACCGAATTGATCTGGGTTGGAAAAATGGCCAAGTTTGAACTGTGCTCGATGAATTGCGTTACCAGTTTTGGTTCACCAGATATTGTGCGTGTTCCAAATACGGTTCACCAGTTTGTAGTGAGTATTCCAAATACGGCTCACCAGTTTGTAGTGGATGTCGAGTCGAGGACGGACTATGATCACCACTACTATTCGATTACGCGCCCAAAAACGACTTGGTTCCTTTGGTAGCTCGTAAATCAGAAGGCTTTATTAATCCAGATCAAGTATATTTATTGGCGATCTCGTGGTATAGAAATAATACTGAGACGTGCCAAAGAGTACAGGCAAAATGGGCAGTGCGTGAGCAATTTCGAACCAAACAAGGCGGATAGCGAAACAAGAAGTGAATCTGATACAGTTAAACAAATACAGTAAAACAATCTCTGGTACAATTGGTTACAATAATAATAATTGTTTCTGTTATTCCAATCGTGTTCTTATCGAGACTGGCCGGTCACTACATCCTAACAGGGGTGTGGTGATGCAATTATAAAACTATGCTGGTTCGTATCACCATACAATATTTGAATTCGTGTTGCCCAAAGTAATAAAATATAAAGATTTAGGAGACATACTAAGCAATGATTTCAAAACTACCAGTCACTTCAAGGCTGCTGCTGCAAAAGGCTATAGGGTATTATGCTCTATTCGTAAATCTTTTCAGTATTCGGACGAGAAAATGTTTAGATTATTATACCGGACTTTCGTGCGACCACATTTGGAATATGGGATTCAAGCAGCGAGTCCTTGTTTCAAATATGAGGCGGGTATGCTGGAACGAGTCCAACAGTAAAAGATTTGGGAGTGTTGGTACCCTACGACCTGAAGTCGTACGCTAACTGTGACAAAAACGCCTTTCAAGCAAACCTTGCACTGGTAACATTGAAGCGCATTTTTGGCCAGTTTGACGGTAGAAACTTCCACATAATCTTTAACAGTTTTATTCGTCCCCATTTAGAGTACAGAAACATAGTATTTCCTCCCTCCTTCCAAAAGGATAACGACACTATGGGACATATCCAACGTCGAGCCACGAAATCAGTTCCGGGACTCAAATTCAAACCCTACGAAGAGCGCCTCCAACCACTTAAGCTTTACCCGTCAAAGTACGGGCGTCTTAGAGGTGACCTTCTTATGACTTACAGTATCCTTAGCACTTCTGGTCATCCGCTTAAACATCTTCTTAAGCTTAGTCACAACACTAACTTAAGGGGTAACACTCAGAAACTGGAGACCCTACATAGCAGAACAGACTGTAGACACAACTTCTACTCCGTAAGAGTTGTCAAATGCTGGAATTCGCTAGTACTAGCGACTTCCCAGGACTCCTTTAAGAGGAAACTTGACCTATTCTTAAGGATTAAGGATAACATATTATGATGATTTACCAAATTCGTTTTTTCATCTATTATCGTTAATATACCTAGGTTCTTGCCTGGAGGTATTGGTGATCCACTGCTGTTAGATACGGAAGCCCGTTAAGTGAAAGCTCCTTCTATTCCGTCCTCAACCATTTGAACCATTTAATGGAATTCTCTACTAGAACACGTGATATCAACACCTGTTGATATACTTAAAATGATATTGGATCCCCAGTGTTAAAAACTGAAAGGATTAATATAGGTCAATAGACCTCTTATCCTTATTGCTGAATACTGAATTTGATGTTGAACATGTACTCAGTAGTAAGCTATAGACAATATTGGCAACATTTGGTGACTTACGCTACTTCAGTATCGTCGGGTAGTGGTTGTTGTGGTTTGATATACGGTGTGAGGATTCTTATTTCCTATCAAAAGACTTAAGAATGTGGCAAGAGGCACGCAAGCAGGAGAAACATATCAAGACATTGATGGTTGATTATAAGAGGAGAGCAGAGCGAAGAAGAGATTATTATGAGCGCATTGTAAGACTGTTATACATAATACGTCCTTCTTAGAAACAAGACCCAATTAAGTTTCTTCGCTTGTTTGGCAGATCTTCAAAGCTTCATCTGGACTCGGAGGTGACGAAGGCTGCTGAGAACCCTAATAACATGTAATTTCATATCATTTTAATGAAACTCATGTATACATTACATCATGTGTTTACTTTTAATTAGTGGAACTGGTTTTAGGAATTTCTTTGCAGGTTGATATTGATTTTGGCAGGTTTCCTGGCTTTGTAGCCTTGAATTGTCTTAATTTGTTTTAGTGGTCGTAGAAGGATTTTTTCTGCTTTCACTTATATTTTCTCGTGTTAGTACAGCTTACTTGTGAACTTAGTTTTAAGGGCATTAATCTAAAATCTAGAGTTTTGGTTTCAGTGTAGTTGAAAATCACGTTCCTGCACCACTGGGTTTCAGTCGCATAATGTATGCTTGTTGATACTCATGTTTGTTAAAATCAAAGTGTAACTGAAGCAGCTTGTATTTTCCCGTAGGAAAAAATTGTCATAGGTAAAGCCAAACATTTCCAGCATCTAAATATTATTAAGGACGATAAACTAGTGAAGCAGATCTTCTTGACGGGTAATTTTCAAAGGTTGACTTACTTATTGATTAATTTGATCCATCTGATGGATATTTTGTAGAATTTAGGTGACAATGGTTGGTGGGGTTACTCGTGTTTCATCCAAAAGGTGGGTTTGGTTTAGCCTATGATTAGAGCACTTAGCTTCTATCCAACAAATTGCAAATTTGGACCTCGCTTTCAGTTTTGTATGTCGCTAGCCTTCACGCAATGTACTCAAAGTTAAGTACATGGGCATAGACATGGTCATTAAAATACACTTGGTATGGAGTGACTATTGGAAATTTAGAACAAAATGGATACGTTTTTATTCAAGTATTAAGGCATATCATTTAGCCTCCTTAATCCTCATTTCCGGACATCTCATGTATTGTATGCCATTTTAATTTAAGAGTATGGGAAAATAGATCTTAATAGTTTATTTTTTTATCTGCCACTAAGTTTTTATGACTCAATGGAGCAAGTTAGCTGAGGTCAGGTAACAGGATTTCGTTTTACTCAAGCTTCCGAGAACAAAATATGGTAATCAGATATAGCTTTTAGAGTGAATCATACGGACGAACCGATCAGGTATATGATAAAAAGCCTTGGGTTTCGGTGCAAAATTCACCCATTCATTAGGCTAAATAAAGTTTTGGCATTAAAGCTGATGCCAGTTCTTGATGAAACCCTAAATCTAATTCCTAACCTTAACCATCAACTGGTTTATAACCCTCATTTGATCCTAGTCATTAAGTGAACACTCTTAAGGTCACTTTGGCGTCGCTCAAAGGTCGCCCATAAATTGTAGCCTCACCAATCATACTATCACTACTCTTATTTATTGTCGTCAGTGGTGTAAGCCTGGGTTGCATAATTAGAAATCAGCCATAGTGACCCAAAGATTCATTAGTTGTTCCTTTAAAGTATTAAATATCGTCCTGTTTCGTACTGCGATCTCTCCCTTTTTGTGCCTTTCAAATCTACATTACTATAAGACCTATCTCCCCATCTCGTTGTTTTTCTCCAACATTCTTTCGATGCATTAACGCAAAATCTGTAAACCTAAATTATTCAAATCAGACTTTATCATTAGTCTCTTCATTTGAAGATTACAAAATAGTTGACATCTGAACCTCTTTGGGTTTAGTCGTTTGTTTGAATTTAGATTTTCATATTTCTGTCTTGTTTCATAATATTGTCGTCTGACATTTACTTCCTTAATGATAAAGGATGCCTTGGGTTGGAGACCCGTCCATTATGATCGATCGCTTTGATGTACGGGCTAGCTTGGAACACTATGACACTCGAGTGGCTGATGATATCAAGTATGCTCCTCATCTACCAAATTAGTAATAATTTACATCTAGACTTTCGTCGACAGAAAGAATCGAAGCCAGACTATGTAACTACGAACGTTATCGGTGCCTTATTCATAATGAATATGCATCAGGTATAAATAGAATTTTTTAATCTTCCTTTTTCGGTATATTTCATATGGTATCTTTCTTTCGTTAGATTGTATACAGAACTTTAGTTTGCAAATGTACGATGTAGTACTCACTCAGGTTACTTAGCAGTTGAAATAGTCGACAATTTTAGTAATTACTTATATACATCAGATTCGTTTAAAGCTTTACGTCTAAATAAACTATTCTTATATCACTACCGTTATCTGTATCTGGGATGTTGGTTCTAAATAGTTATTGGAAAATCAGATAAAAGAGATTGTCAGCTATAAATTTGCTAGCTGTTCCGAATCTATTATTTTAAAATCACGTTAGTTTAAGCAAAATTTAGACTCAGAGAGTAAGTATATTTCTTCCAAAAATACTTTTCATCTGGATTTCCTCCAGCATGCTCATCACGCGTCCTACATTTCTCTGTAATATGAAGAACGAGTTGTGTCTAGACAAATACTTCACTCTTTGTGTGAGACCCGTCATATTAGGCGAATGGTAAAACAGTTGTACCAACTCATCTAATAGCACTATCTAGTGTAGTTTTCAAAAAAGATTGCTCATTTCCCAGTTTGAAACCAATTCGAGCGCATTGTATCGTAGTTTACTGCAATCGTTATGGTCAAGGGTATACTAGGCAGTTTGTATAACAAAGGTCTTGTGAACCTTCGTCAATATTCGGGCAAATAGTTTGACAGAAGTTGGGCATCGAGCATATCAAAGACATTATTTGTAGGTGAGGTATTTGAGATAATCTCAACGATTGCAATTTGATAAGTTCCAATGTTTCGTCCATCAATCTTGTCTCCGCTTCTATAGGGTGGTAATCAGTATTAAAGAATTTTTAACCTCTAACTAATCTCTATTTAAAGATTATTCAATTGTATCCAGATGTTGGCTTTGTTAAGTGGGAGAAAAGTTGTAAATAATGTGACAAGAATGTGTGTGTACTTGTATGTTATCAGTAGTTAATAATTAGGGTAAATGCAGTCTTTGTGTATCACCAAAGACGTACTAATCATTTTATTTATTATTCATCGATAATTCCGATGTTCACTCTGAAGAAGTCCAAACGAGATCAATGACCGAAATGTTAGAACTATTCAGGTTTCAATCGCTGAGATTATTGTAAATATCATTTTCACAAATAATATCTTTTGTTTCTAAACATAAGCTGGTCTAATTTCCTTCGGCTTTTATGAATTGAATTTAATGTCTTATCATTTTAGATCATATTTTCCTCTATTACGACTGATACTTAGCTATTTATTTTACTCCACTATTTATCAACCTTATTTTAATACAAAAAGCCACCTCCAATCATTATAGTAATTAAGGATTATTTTATGCTGATGTGTAGCTAAATGAAAATGTTTTATTCGTCGCTGAACTTTCCTATCACTATACTTAATCATCGTCAATTGAATGAACTGTGTATTCAAATGATATCTGTCAAGGGTTACTATTTTTATTTGCTATGTTCGTGGTTGAATTTAAAATAACCGATGAAATGTTAATTGATAGATTAATTATATGAAATAGTACAATGGGGTCGGATGATAGCTATTCATGAAACTTAATCTATTGACTTACTGAATTCACTGGCAATCTTCAACTGAATAGTATTAAAAAGAAACGAGCCCAACAATCACAAAGATGTGTTACTATTTCTCTATAACAATCCATAAGACTAAGACAAGGATATTGTGATAATAAATACGGCGTGGCATAGATGACACAATTATGTCTAAACGTTGTCAAGCATCCAACGTATTTATCTGTTTCGATTTCTGCCCATCATAGCATTTGCAAGCATGACAAGGTTTTCTGTAACAACGTCGTTATCAGAATTTTGTATATCTTACTACATATCAATTTATGATACCAGTTTCCAAATTCAATTTGACTGAATTGATTCCTCAATGTCATCTAGTCTGCAACCATAAATACTCTGTTCTAATTCACAGGAAAATATCACCGCATAAACAAGTTGTGCACAGATTAGTATACATGATATCACAAATGATAAATATCTAAGTTAGTCCACTCTCTTGTACATATATGTTCACTTTTTATTAAGTTTTCATGAAACAATGGTTTTGCTGTGTTTTTTCTATCCTAAGTCACCGAAGCAATGGCTTTGAAACAAATCGAAATGGATGAAAAGTATGGTGATATGGAAAAACGACGTAAAGAAGAAGAAGAGGCTACTGCCAAAAAGTAGGGTGTTCATAAAATCTCATTTCTAATTACTTTCATTACCTAGTTCATTAGTTTTTTCCAAGATTGAATTATTTCGATAAGATGGAAAGAATACAATTCACTTAACAAGTACATGTTAGTTTATTTGGCTTTGATTCATATTGTTTATGTGACGGTAAGTGATACTACCAGATTAGCTAAACCAAAATATGTGGAATTGGGTTTGTATCTATAACAAATTGGTTGAAAGTCGAGTGTTTAAACCACTAAACCACCTCTATAAGATGAATCAATAAAAAAAGTCAAAGTAGGTTCATAGAAGTATGACTCAAGACGATGATAATAGAAAAATACCATACAAATTGTTTGCAAAAAAAGACAAAATTAAACATGCCCGAAATTTTTCCACAAATTATGTAGTGTGGAATTTTGCTGGTGATTTCTCTGTGGTGACGATATGAAGCGTATCGACTTAGATCAATGCGAATTTCCTGCATTGTTTACGCCTGATTGTCTAATTCTTTTTCTATACTGAGTTTGTAAAGTCGGCCAGCGATGCATGTGAAGGATTTCTTTTTCGGGGGGGGGTAGCAGTACCATATCTATTAATAATAGTTTTATTCGTTACTGTATATCTTTAATTATTTAAAATTGTTAATCTTAACATATCCAAACAGATTCCTTTCATACTTCATATGCGTCTGTGAAAAATATGCATAAAACAAATAAAGGTCTAAGATTTAAAAATAATCCTTGAAACAGTAGATAACAGATATGTGTTCACAAGTAAGGATTTTTAGTTAGTTTAACCCTTACTACCTCCTTGTCGTATAATATATTCCAGATATGTCATTGTAGAACATTCCTAACTTTCTTTGCGTACATGAGTTTTGATGTATTTGTTCCTCGGTATGCCAGAAGGTATACAAGGAGAATGATGTGGATGAAGTAGGCGGTTCGTATCTGGTAGAATAACACTTGTTAATTTTTTACAAAAGCAAAACACAACTAGTTAGTAAGTTATTAAGTTGTCTCTGTTTACATTAGCGAAATTCCTTAATCGCAGAGATCTTGTAACAATTAGCAAAGACTTAATTGTAATCCAGAAGTGTACATCAAAAACATATTTGTCACACTTTACCATACACATTTATTTATTTAAACACATACATATTGTTACAAAAGGGCACCAGTTACATTTGCGCTACACAAAATAATGAAAATAGGAAGAGAAAGGATGAAAAGATAAGGGGACTGAAATGTACAACCGGAAAACTCTTCCAGTTAAGAAAGTTAGAACCACTCTTTATGAAGAAAGTAAAAGAAGGTTACAATAGGCTCGCCACTGGCTTCTATTCTGAGCCATATCTGATAACGTCTCTAGCCACTGTGTTGCACCATCTCTCGGACCCCAGCCAGGGAGTCGTGAAGGACCAACATACACACACCGAAAATACTTCCTGCATTTTTGTTAACAAACTGATATTGATAAATATGATCATTTAATAAAAGATAAAGTTTAACAAATAGTATTAGTTCCTCTATCATTATAAAGAAAAGGAAGGTTTATTGGTCTAGATCTAAACGTGACTATATCATCAGATAATTTCTTTGGGATTGCGATTTCTCAAAATTTCTTCCCCATATTTCTTATAAACTTCGAAAAAGATTCATTCAAAATCTCTGGGAAACAATTGAAGCTGTAATTTTTCATATTGTACGGTTTGAGTTTTTGAAATAAATAGTTATTTCCATATTTTCTTTGCAATCCACCAATAAGCTTGTTTTAAAAATCTCAAGCAATTTGCACCAATTATTTGCTTCAGTTTGGGCACCTGGGCAGTATCAAAGTCCTCGCACAAATCTCATTTGATTTGTGCGGCGCATATATATCTGATGCCCCTTTGTACCAATATTTATGTGTTTAAATAAATAAAAACATAAAAATAATTGAAGTCTTTTTGGGAATTAGTGCATGGTTATTGTTCTTGTCACAAGCTAATTATACTTAACAAGACATTCTAAATTTCATATTAATTCTAAAAATTATTCCACTTTTCAGTATTATTCATGGAGTTTTTAATATTTCCCAAGAGTTAATGGCATCAACACATATAATACTATCAGAAGCGGTTTTTTTTTGAGATTTTAGTAGTTTTATATAGTTAAGATCATGAGTCATTTGAAGCTAGACCACCATGGAAAACCTGGGAGCACTGGACGGCCGTTTCGTTCTATTGTGGGGCTCCTCAGCAGTGTGCACCCACGATCCCGCCTCACGGGATTCGAACTTAGGACCTACCAGTCTGGCGGCAGAGCACTTAACCATTAGACCTTTCAGCCGGCATCCAACGGTGTTAATGTCTAACCTCAACCAATCCACGAAATTGCGCGATTAACTTCCATTGTACTGAGGTAGATACCTGTGAATCTGTTCAAAAAAGATCTGCTCCACTGGCCACGACTTCTCACTAGAACTCCAGGAATTACCTCACGGAGCCAGTCACTAGTGAGCATATGATCATTATCAGAAGGGGGTTTTGTGGAGATTTTAGTAATTTTATGTAGTTAAGATGATGAGACATTAACACCGTTGGATGCCGGCTCAGTGGTCTATCGGTTAAGTGCTCTGGCGCGAGACTGGTGGGTCCTGGGTTCGAATCTCGTGAGGCGGGATAGTGGATGCGCACTGCTGAGGAGTCCCTCAATAGGACAAAACAGCCGTCCAGTGCTTCCAGGTTTTCGATGGTGGTCTAGCTTCAATTGACTCATGATCTAAACATATAATACTATTTAGCTTACACATCTATTTCATTTTATAATCAAGTTTCATTTTGTACATAATGATATTAAACTATTTGCTAATAATCTACTTATTTCTTATTTATAATTTCTTCGAAATATTTCACAATTTCAGAGCTCAAGAATCGAAAGCTGCTATTGGATTTGTTTATGAAGATAGTACGTGTTTCTCTGAACCTGTCGTAATGAATAATCAACCTTCTACATCTCAAGATAATAGTGATACCGATGATGAAGCAGATAGTGACATGGATATTGGTATGTTGTGTTTGTTGTTGTTATTGCTTGTATTCTATTCAATCTCAATTACATTAAATGTGCAATAATTATTATGAATACCAATAGCATAATTGGCAAAAATATACTATGCTGACGACCTTATGTGATTTGTTAACCAATCAGGAAATGCTGTCTAGTAACAAAACAGTTATCAATACAAATTAATAATAGTGGAATAACAGCTGTGATCTGAATAAATAATCTTCACATGTTAAATTATATATATATATATATATATATATATATATACCCGACCGTTGCTGCTGCCTTGACGTGGTGGTTGGGCTTGCCTATCGTGATGAAGCAATCGAGCTATGCTGACTGGAACAATCGTTCCTCGAGGTCCTACCATGCCAGACAGGTCGGTTGAAGAGCGGTAAGACTAAAAGCAGCAATCCCAAGGTCCGAAGGCGAAGTCGTACTGCCGACTGTACAGAGGTGTGACGGCAGTAAGGTGTTTCCTTCATACAACCAGCATGACAGCGATGCTGCCTTCCCACAAGGAGGGGTGGGGTTAGAAAAGGTCGACCCTAAAAATGCACACCTCGCCTTATCCCACGGATTTCCGTCTCCGGCGGTAAGGTCCTTTAAAGAACAGAGCTAACACGTCAAAAATCCCCACAAAAAGGCCGTGCGTGACCGGCCTCAAGCAGTTGTCCCTTGGGCACTGCGGTCACGCTCCCAGGTCGTTAAGACCAACACTAATCCGACTTCTTTTTCAGGTCCCTCAAGAAATACCCTTCCACGATGTGGGCAGCCGGGAAGTGATATTAGCCCTCATACCCGTAACAGCACACGAGACCAAGTTGGTCACTTTCAAATCCTTCCTACTCCTAATAACTCTCTTATCTCCACGACTAACCCTTCCCACATCCTTTTATCACCTCGCACCGCTAGGGCAAACGATTCAAGTACACGGAACGTTATTCCTGATCTCCTGAAACCACGCTCTAAACTACATATAGGAACTTTTAATGTCCGAACATTGTGCCAAATAGGACAACGGGCTTCCTTAACTAGGACTCTAGAATCTTACACCATCGATGTGTGCTGCGTCTCCGAAACGCGCATACAAGACCCTAGTAGCGTCATTCATTTGACCTCACCTAATCAAAATAAAGAACCATCTCGATACACGCTTCGTGTATCTGGAAGCCCTGATGTTGCTTCCCGTGGCCTCGCTGGGGTAGGTATAGTATTAAGTCCTAGGGCAGAACTAGCTCTTCTAGACTGGATCCCAGTAGACAGTCGTCTATGCGCTGTCCGACTAAACGGATCAGTAAGGACTCGGAAAGATAGGGAAACTCGTCGTTGCCTCTTCGTCGTCTCTGCCTACTCTCCCACTGACTGCAGCTCAGACGATATAAAAGATGAGTTCTACAGGAAACTTTCTGACCTTCTCCGAAAAGCTAGGCGTTCTGATGTAGTAATAGTAGCAGGTTACTTTAATGCTCAAGTAGGTAAACTAAGTGAAGGGGAAAGACACCTGGGTGGATCTTATGGTGTCGTGGTTAAAAGGACAGATAATGGCGACCGTCTGTTGCAGCTGTGCTCAGATAACCGCCTATTTCTTGCAAATACTAACTTTAAGCATAAGGAAAAACATCTTTTGACATGGCGACCCCCGAATTCGTCTCAACGTTGGACCCAATTAGATCACATCGTTATCAGCCATCGATGGAGGGGCTCGATAGAAGACTGTCGCTCATTCTGGAGCACATGTTTAGACTCAGATCATGCTCTAGTGCGAGCACGTATCTGTCTGCGTCTTACTGGACGTAGGAAAGACACTGCAGGGAAGCCTCTAAGGGTTCTACTTAATGATAAACAAGCTAAGAATATATTTCAGGAACAACTGGAAAAACAGTTGGACAGACATGTAGGTTGTGCCCACCCCGAGGCAGCGTGGAATGACATCCGAAAAGCTGTGGAAACAGCTGTGATATCCGCTAGTAAGGTAAGCCATAAGGTCAGGGAGAAACAATGGATCTCGGCAGCATCTACCACACTGATAGATGCTCGAAAATTCATCCCACCTGGCTCTGAACATAACGAAGAGCGGAGTCAGCTTAAGCGAAGGCTAATAAGAAGCCTACTCAATGGTCGTGAACAGTGGTGAGTAGCGAAAGCAAGAGAGATGGAAAAGGCAGCGGCAATAGGTAACAGCAGACAGTTATTCAGGCTTATTAAAGAAACCGGCATTAGGAACCCAACTATTAGCGAAACTATCTCAGACAAAGACGGGCATATCATTCATTCTCAATCCAGGAGATTGGATCGATGGGCAGAACACTTTAGGGATCAGTTCAACTGGCCTTCAGCCACACTTCAGTTACCCACGATCCCCAGTCGTCCTGAATGGCAAATTGAGGTAAGTCCTCCAACTCTCTACGAGGTTGAAAAAGCTATAGGAGATCTAAAGCGAGGGAGAGCCGCAGGCCCTGACAGGTTCACCCCTGAGATTTTTAAGGATGGTGGTCCAGTACTAGCAACGAAATTGACTGAGGTCTTAGGTAGAATCTGTGAACTGGACGTAATTCCATCTGACTGGTCCCAATCACTGATTGTGCCAGTCTATAAGAAAGGACAAAAGTCCTCTTGTGACAATCACAGAGGAATCAGTTTGACTAATATAATGTCTAAAATATTAGCTTCAATAATACTTGGACGCCTAACCAAAGCTCGTGAAGAGCAGACTAGAGAAAACCAGGCTGGTTTTCGACCTGGACGTGGTTGCATGGACCAGATATTCACTCTACGTCAGGTCCTAGAACATAGACACACATTCAGACGTCCCTTAATAGTAGTATTTCTTGACCTTAAGGCGGCATTCGATTCAGTTGATCGTGAGGTCCTATGGCAATGTTTGTCAGTGAAAGGAGTACCAAAGTAGTAGATTAACCTCATAAAGGCTCTCTACTCGAACACAACTGATCGGGTTAGAGCCTACGGCGAACTGTCATCAGAATTGGTTACCTCAAGTGGTGTTCGTCAGGGCTGTCCACTCTCCCCATTCTTGTTTAACTTTGTCGTTGACATGCTTTTAGAGATATCACTTTCATCATCTTGATCTCCTGGAGTTGAACTTTTACCGGGAGACTCACTTGTTGACTTAGAATACGCCGACGACATAGTTTTATTCGGTGAAGACGCTGACAAAATGCAGAGTCTTCTGACCACTATAAGCAACAATGCAGGCATGTTCGGGATGCGATTCTCTCCCTCGAAGTGCAAAATGTTACTTCAGGATTGGGTTGCATCGGCACCTGAACTAATGATAGGGAGTGAAGTAGTTGAGCGTGTAGACCACTTCATTTATCTTGGAAGTCTCATCAGCCCTTATGGTCTGGTGTGTGACGAAATCTCAACACGGATACAGAAGGCTCGTCTAGCTTTCGCCAGCTTGCGCCATTTATGGCGTAGGCGAGATATCCGTCTAGCAGCAAAAGGACGGGTTTACTGTGCTGTCCTACTTTATGGCAGTGAAACATGACCGATAAGAGTAGAGGATATTCGTAGGCTACTAGTATTCGATCATAGGTGTCTTCGAAGCATTGCTCGTATATCCGGGGACCACCGGGTAAGTAATGCAGTTGTTAGGAAACGGGTACTAGGTAAGGATGGCAAATCGATTGATGAAGTAGTGAAACTTCATCAGTTGAGATGACTGGGACGCGTGTTACGTATGCCCAACCACCGACTGCCCTGACGTGCAATGCTTTATGGTGTAGGAGCAGGTTGGAAGAAAGCTAGGGGTGGCCAGACCAAAACATGGCATAAATCCATGAAGTCGCTGACAAGTGGACTGGGCCATGTATATATATATATTATGTATATATATATATATAGTATACTATAGTATAGTATATAGATCTTCAAACCCTTATCTTTCACATAATACTTATACTCTTACTACTTCTACCAATATGGGATTTGAATCGACAACTGCATCTGTGTGCTAATGTGGTATGGCAACTCGAACTGATGTATGTACGTACGAAGTTCTACGTTGTAACTGACTGATATATATATATATATATATCGGGCTAGTGTTGTAAGTTAAGGCTATCACCCCATAAAGTTTTCGTCACAAACTGACTTCAATTATAATACGAAACGGTTAGGGTTAGGTATTAACAGTTTAACCGCAATCTTGAGCTAGGTTTACAAATTAGAGTCAAAGTTCTCAACGCGAACTGATATCAGCTATAATGCAGTGCTTTGCCACCCTTCTGTTTACAACTTCGATAAACTTGGGGTTAACATTTGGAGTAAGAAAATAAGGAGAATATTATCTAGCTTCATTAAATACTCTTGTTTACTCATTGAACCATATCAAGTATTTCAACACACAATCTGCCTCAGGGGCAGGTATACCATGCCGTTTATCCTGAGAACCATCTAAAATTCACTTTTTGCTTGCACAATAAATATTCTTATTGGTTTGAAGCGTCTTAGGAACCAAAAATTGTCAGTCTTCACTTGATTAATAATAAAATACTTATCTTTTATTGCACTTTAAAATCCGCACTAAAGTTCATGAGGCGTTATTTTAATTCTCATTGGCTAACTCAAGGCTGTTAGTGTATTGTACTTTTACTACATAATTATTCTACTGATAAATATTCTCTAGTGCTTACACATTTCATATTCCGACTACTACTACTACTACTACTACTACTACTACTACTACTACTACTACTACTACTACTACTACTACTACTACTACTACTACTACTACTACTACTACTACTACTACTACTACTACTACTACTACTACTACTACTACTACTACTACTACTACTACTACTACTACTACTACTACTACTACTACTACTACTACTACTGCTACTACTACTACTACTAGTAGTACAGTATTGTGTGTCCTATTTTGTTGATTGGTTGGCTAGTTTATGTTTATCATATCCGATTATAATAAAATCATGGTTTGATTATTTATTAAAAGGTGTTTCTTTTCTCTGATTGTACTTACAATGATTGTGATATAATGTTTACACTTTAGTTTATATGAGTAGGAGAAAAAAAATTTCTGCTTTGATTGTCTTAAAGTATATTTGTTTAGGGGTTTTTATTGTTAAGAATAAAACAAAACTACATAATTTAGAAATGAATTAGATTTCTCAGTCAAGTTAGTTGACTGACTGTCTTTTTATCATTCAATATTATTATTGTGAATAACGTTTAATTTGAAGCGGCTGGTGAATAAATCAGTTTGTTTCTACGGGTCTTATTTTTCTTCCTTGCATCAACAAGGCGGTATTGTTCCATCGTAATGAGTAGCAGGTAGAAAGAAATATTTCGCAGTCTTAGCAAACAACTGTGTTAGTATTTAGCTTGTCATAATCTTAATAAATCTGTCATGTTTCGAGACATTTCAGTTATTCACGATTTTACTATTGTAAAGTGCAATTTTAATCATCGATTTTTAAATTAAATCAATTCATTCACTAAGTACTTGGTTATGAGCTACACCCTAAGTGTAAAGGTTAGTGACACTACTACCTGGTTGCCTAGACTAAAATAGGTGGAGCAAGGTTCGAACCCGGGACGCTGACTCCAATGAAATGCAATAAATTCTTGTCATATCAAAATCCTTGTAGCGTGCGATACTTGTACACTTTTCATAGCCAAAGAGTTATATTCATATGTTATTTTGGTTATTATGATTGTTCTAAGTTTCATCCGCAAATTCAAAAAATTAATCTCTGAGGCGAGATTTTCATTGAAAGGAATTAGTCTCCATATTTTTTTATACATTTAGTAACACTGAAAATATTTTCTAAAGATTTATTTCCTCTGTATGTTGTGATCTACATCTAAGAAACTTTCAATGTTTCATACTTCTAGATGTCGAATTGGATGCCAGCGCTTTAACGGCAGAGGCTCGTCGTCAATTAGCCAAATCAGCTGCTACATTTGGTTTGCATCCATCCGACTTTTTGCGCCTTTTGGATGCTGACCAACAATTGGAGGTTGAATTACGGTTAGCCAAAGCTTTAGAAGAGGAGAAATTGCAGTTATCTGTAAGTTTTCATGTCCTAAAGTGACCAATATGTGGAAGCCGAAAACAATGGAAATTACTGTTATCCTTCTCTGTATGAAGTGGTGGTTTATTCAACAAAACTGTTAACTTTTAACCTCTCAGTCGCAGGGTTGAACTTCAGTCCATATAATTTTATTTGCACAGTTGTGAATCTTCGTTAATCTTTATGCATAAAGTGTAGTTTAATACTTTATGCATAAAATTGTACTGTTTATTAAACTGTATAACTTTACAGCAGAGTGGACTTTATTCAATGTTAAATAATCCAAGTCTGATATAATGGTCGACATTCAATATCAAGGTGTATATTCAATCTTTATGAAAAAATAGTCCTCAGAGAATCAACGCTTTTTCAATGAGTTATTCCAACTGGGGAATTAGATAACACTATGTGTATACTGTATGCTTAAAAACGTTTTGGGAACCATAGGTGAAATACTCTCTTATTCATTCAATAAACCTTTCTAAAACTTAAGCATATGCTTCAGATGTGCGTAGAAGAGTCTCATTCGTATTTTACTGTTATATTGATACTCTATGTATGTCTAATCAAAGTTATTATATTACTGTAACAGCTAGGTTTATATACATGTATATAATTTTTCTTTCTTTGATTGTCTACATACAGGGTCGTAAATCTAGACGTTCTAGACGTTTATTAAGAGAACGTCGAGCTCAGGAGAAATTCCCCCGGTTACTGACCACAAAGTGCGTGAGTAACTAACTACCTGTACTTATGTAGATAAATGTCGAATGTAGATATATTCATTTTATTTATTCTATGCTAACAGAACTGATATTGGTCTGTCGAACAATGCATCATCTTGGCAAAATTCTAATATGTATTGTACATCAAAAAATTTAATGATTGGACAAGTTTGGGAATAATAAATCATTTTCATTCTACCTCCAAGGTGTATATAGTTGTACTTTATATTGATTAAATTAATGTCTTGAATTTTGAAGGTAACCAAATAACCTAAAGGTCTAAGTTTTATTATGTTTGATGAATGTGTAGTGATGCACGTTGTGATGCAGTGCAATGAAACATTGCATTTAATGTTCTACGCCTAGAGAAAATCAGTGGCATTTCAATTATTTCTTTAAAATATACTTAATATTATAAAGTACTTGACAGCATCAGCCCAGTTTTGTCGGTAAATACAGATTGGTGTCTCGTTTTTTTAGATCTTTGGGATAATCATAATACATAGTTGCAGACGTTGAATGAAACTATCAAAAAGCAGTCACAATGACTCAGTTGTATCCATTTTCTCTACCTTCCTTTAAAAATCTTGAACTCGGTTTCTTTTCATGCTTTTTATTCTTCGTTCTCACTCGTTCTTATTGAACTATATATTTAGTGTGTTCACCTTTTCATTCCATCTAATATTTTTCCCAATTATTCGCCTTTCATCTTGTTATTTTCCTCTTGTGATGATGTATGGTGTGATAAAACAAGTAGCTTATGATCTTTCTCAGCTAACAATCTGTATTGTTTATATGAGCTTGAATAATGTACTCGGGCATCTGAACTGAGATAGGTGGTTTTTATAAGGGATCACCCCCAAAATCTTCGGCTTAGATTTTTTCTCCGTATGTCAGTGGGAATACATTAGTGGATGCTATTTCATGGTAGCCAGTGACCAGTTTAGGTTCATATTCCATCCGTTCCCTTAGGATGCTAATGCTCATGGGCATCATTGGTTAGGACCCCTTTAGGTGGATGAACCCTCCTTGTCCACAAGGTACAACTCACTTGGACTTATATACAGCCATCTCAAGCTAGGCGTTTTGAGTGGATTTTCACATTACAGATTTTAGCATGTTGATATTTTAACTCTTTTCTGGTTCATCAATCGTAACATTGGCTTTAACTATATATGTATATGGAATAAGCTGTTGTGTAACTGTTTATCAAACTTGATACATAAATTAATCTTTTGATTTTTAGGCTTATCTATAATTTATTGGGCAGAACTCTGGTTATAAGAAATTAATCCATTATTCTTTGAATATTATTCTATTTCATAACTTGATGACTTAACTGAATTTGTTCTATGCTCATCAAATTCAATATAAAGATTATATTCACTTAAAGAATAGTTTGGGTTGAAATCATTAGTGTTTGATTGTTTCAGTGCAAATTTATTAGAGAATTAGCTAGTCGTAACTAGTTTAGACGGTTAGATAAGAATATCTTTCACAGCATAATGATAACAATTTCTCTAGTTGAAAGAAACAGATTATGCTTATCCAGCGGTTTAGAATCGGAAATTTTTACACTGTTTTAAATACAACTTAAACTGATAATCGATAACTTCATGGACTGATATTATATCTTTATCTGGTTACTCCTAGTCTTCTTTCAACACATTCCTGTTTGATAATCAGCATGGCGTGTAATTACTGACGTACCATTGAATTGTCTGTTGATAATAATATCCTTTTTTTCTACTTTGGTCATTGCACATATGTTCCAGACTCTACGTTGATTATGACTGGGCAGGATTAGTTTTTAATAAATTTTCATCTGAAATAGTCATTGTAGCCTTGGCTACAGATATTTATAACCAGTGTAATCATTATATATTATTTTTTTAATCCTGTCTTAGATTAATAGTTATTTTCAATTTATCATGGTTGTTAATTATATTCGTTGTTGTTTTTATATTTGGACGTGAAAAAAATAGGATTGGTCTTTTAAATGGACAACCAATATCCAGGTAAATATTTGTTTTGTTCTTTACAAAGCTTATACATTTATTTTATACTACTTAAATCAATATTTGAGACATATTAACTGAATTTTTGTTCTTATTCTGTAGGCAGTAGTTTGTTGATTAAGGCGTTCTACTTTCAGTTACTAAGTCTCAGGTTCGTACAGCGCTTCACCTTCGATTTAGTAACCGAGTAATATCTCTAGACTTCACACTTAGAATGTAGCTTTAAGCCAAGTACATAGATATGTGCCTGATAAATGAGTTACTAACGAATATGTTTAATGGAGCTTTGACTTAGTGTTAAGGCGTTCGATTTTCACCACTGATTGCAAGTTTGAATCCTGATACACTTACTAAAGTTTAGGCAGACGGATGGTATCATTAATTCTCACATAGTGTGACTCGCAGGCTGTATACACAGGTCTTTACTTGGTAAATAAGTTTTGTGATAACGAAAACAAATCTCTTCCAAGGAGTCACACTCATAGCCTAAAGACTTTATTACACATCAGTTTTTCCAAAAGTAGCTCTGACTCTGTCGGATAAATTCTCAGCGTCAGCCAACTAATGGCATGGTGGATTTCTTCGAAGGGTTGATTATATGTAATGGAACACTTGAATGAGTTATGCTGAATTTGAGCGTAGTTCACTGAGTAAGGAGAGCTAATCAATCAATGAGGCCGACAATTATCATCCAAGCTGTATTGAGAAGTTGGCAGACTTTTATTTATTCCAAGGCCACATGAATATGAATGCCACATCAAATGTACAGCACATTCGAAATGCTGACATTTTTAATGAATATACTAACATAGATTATTTAATAATGAAACAAACATTTGCTTAAACAATCATTAGCGTTAACAACGTCGCTGTCAATAAGATAATTATAACTATGCACAGTTTTTCACTAGTGAGTTGGATTCCAAAATCATTTTAGTTGTAATAAAGCATAATACTGACTTCAGGTATTTGCTTATGATGTGTAATCTTAATTTTGACCAACTGAAATTCATATGCATGAAAACTCTTGTTCATAAATGTAAGTGTACTCAAAAAGGCAAATATTTTACGTAAAAATTTCCTCTTATAAGTATTAAGTTCATTCAAAAACCACAACATAGAAATTTTCAATTGGGCTATTGTCCGCTCGTAACTGTTAGTTCCATCTAAAAATCATGACCATGTATCTCAGTGACAAAAAAAGGAAAATAAGTCTGTTAACTAGCTAACCTATGGTCAAGATGTTGTGAAAGATCATCATTGAGTCCTGGTATCTCCCTACTATATTCTATACTATATTACTGATAGACTGGAGGTGACCAAACCACGTGCCATATTTCGTTAAACCGCTCTTTGAAATGCTTTTTTCTCAACCGCTTTTATGCATATTTCGAAATGATCACACGAGCCTTAAATTGTATATCTCTTCCTTAGTATCTACTCTGTTTTTATATAATAACAGAGTCAAACTTTCAAATTTATATTCTTACTTCCAGAAGAACTGTGTACTTATCTGCTAGTTCGTCGGATTCTGGTGACTATCCATCAGATGTGGATGATCAAGATTTTTCAGGTATCGTTTACGGAAGTCCTACTTCAAAAGCAGCCACTATTCGTGCTCAGAGAGCTCGTGCTAAACCAATTCTTTCAAATGCTCGTGGACCTGCTATTCTTATTGGTGGGATGACATCGATAAGTTTATGTCGTCGGAACAATAAACAATCAGGTCACAGTATTAGTTCAAAAGGTCGTTCAAAATCTGGCCGTACTTCAAGTAGCAGCGGAGAAAGCATCCGAGGCCACCGTTCCAGTTCATCTGATGTATGTCTAGTGATGTATTTTTTCTTACCTGAAAGCAATTTCTTTTCTCAACCTATAAATAATAAGTTTGAATGTAGTCACCAACTAAGTTTTGTAGCTACTTATTAAAATCTTTTAACTAATCATGCTACTACTGAAGATAAAACTGGCTAAAATAACGACTCGATTTCTTAAGTCCACTGGTCAATAGTCGGAATAAAGTTTAACTACTGGATGATACAGATTTGAATCTTACGACGTAGTTTAAAAGCTAATATATATACCTTTAAAGAAGCTGGTCAAATGGAAAATTGTCTTTAATTGAAGTAAACTCACTGGTCATCAGATGATGATGACCTAGCAAGTTTATATTACTGTACATTTATTTTAATCATCAGAATCATATTGAGTTAAGCTGACTATATTCATTACTGTTAGTTTTAGAACCGTGATTATTGTTTAGATATGTAAGTATTCATTCTACTTTGTCTTGAAGTCCCATTCGGTTATAATATACGCTTCCTCTATAGTATACCAAATTCATTATGCAAACGAAAGAACTGAAATGTGTAGGGTGTTTTAATTACCAAACCAAATGAGTTAGCGCACCAAGTCATTGGTTTATAGATACAGTTATCCTTCTAATCCAGGCAATTATATGTATTCTGAAACCCTAACTAGGTAGTACACAACCTATGGCATGGCCCGGTTAAACTTTTATACCTGTCATCTGACCTTAAACTGGCTTGTAATATTTCTGTTTGCCTAGCCGATTACTTTCTTCTGGAGTTTTCCTCTATTCGCCTTCATTTGTACTAGAGGAACATCGTATTCTTTATCCCATAGGTTGTACATGATAAGCTGAATCTCAGTATACCAATGTTATAAATGTCGTATTTGCTCTCCATTTTTTAGCGATCTTACTCTAAACGAGGGTCACGTAGTGGATTTCGTCGCCCTAAACACTCTCGTGTAGAATACATTACTACATTTGGTGATAACGAAGACAATGCTGATGATAAACGAAATAATAATGGGAGTTCACGACTTAGTTCAAATAAACAAACATCACTATTTGATCGAAATGGAGGTGGATTGTCTGGTTCATTTGATTCTAAACCTCCTGGATCAGCTGCATCTGCTGTCGCGGCTTCTGTTGTTTCCAAGCTACTCAGTTCAACATCAGTAGTCAAGGGTAAAAGTAGTTTTGTCAGTGCATCTGGTTCAAAATCCACAAGAACTGAATCTCACATACGGTAAACTTATTGTTGTCCATAGATGAAGTTTGCTGTAGGGTAGTTTTTTATTTATCAATAATGATTATGTTACTATCTTGTTGTTAGACCAATGTAAAGACTCAAGTACTTATCACTCAGAAAGTGCAACCCATAAATGAAAGAAAAGAAAAAGGACTTACCATTGGCTCTTTTTGAGCCACATTTAACAAAAACCACTTAATCTTGAGGACGTCGAGTGAGAATTCATGATGAACTGTAATAGTTGTCTACGCTATGTTAGATATCATTTATACTGGAGCACCATGCCATATACTGACTATCCACTTTTTCCACAAAGTATCGAAGTCAACAGTAAATGCGCAATGTAGGAGCCATTGAGATGAAATTCATAAAGCATGACTAAGCCATTGATGTCTGTTTCAAAATAGCTGGATTAATTGAATTATCATTATTGTGCTCCAATACACTATTGAACCTCAAATTGTTAATAATAGACCTTTTTCAAACAAGTAAATGATCTCAGTCGTTTCATAGTCGAGTTTACGTTATGTGATTCATATTATATCTTTTTTCAGGTCCTCTCCTAGTTTTAGTGATCGAAGAAGACCCCTGCAATCTAGAAGCCGCTACCGCCGTTCCACCTCTCGATCTAGTAGTCGGCGATCACACAGTTCTCGTGGTAGCAGAAACCGTAGGAGATATCATAGCCGAACGCGGAATAGTAACAGTAGCAGAAGTTATCGTAGTTCTTACCGGAGGTACAAACGTAGTCCAAACCGATACCGCTCAAGGCACAGATCCTCTTCATCAAGAAGATCGTGCTCTGATTCTAGTACTTCAACTGACAATCGAAAGTCTAACTATGATCGGTTAGTTTACCCCTTTTTGATTGTTACATTATAAAAGTTTTTTCAGTTCATAATCCTTATCAACTTTTGTTTTACGTCTCTTAAGTCTGGTGTTCGAATAATCTTATTTGTTCACAACTCCTTAAATGGTGTTTGACGGCTTTAACTGTCAACTTTTTAATATATATGTACTAACTATACAGTTTAAATCATAACCATATAATTCATAAGTCAAAGGACAGTTACGTTATAAGGTGTTGTGGGGATTGTTGAATATGAAGTTTCACACCATCGACTGGTTGTGGGTTCGTAAATTCACAATTCTGAGGAGCTTCATACTCAGACGACGGGACATTTGTCCAGTTCTTCCTGGTTTTCAGTAGTTGTCTAACATAGTTTTGTTCCTTATGTGAAGCTTCGAAGGACGATTATGTATTTGCTAGCACTATTTTCTTGTTCTGTGGAGTGACTGAAGGAGTAATGTTGAGATTAGACATATAGTGTACGCAGCAAATTGGTTGATGATATCGTAAATAATCGTTGACTGAGGTTGTTGGTATGTGTTAAGTATGCCTAACAATCCCCTACCTCTACGAGTGATGTTTGGTACTTCAGAATTACGCTAAAAAAAGCTATCGGTGACGAAACCAAGATATGGTGTCAGTCCACAGAGTCACTGACTGTTGGTTTGAGCCATGTGGGTAGGTACAAACTTCCTAGTTGGAGTCTGATTGATAACAACGATCAATTAGTGGAGTATATTATCATACATACCTTTTGATCTAGTCTTTTCGGTGCATATTTCTAAGTTTTAGTGTTTTTTTAATGGAATTTTCTACATCATCTCGACTTTCTTTATAATATTTGATGTTGTTGTGCTAATGTGGTATGGGAATTTGATCCAAGACAAATCTTTTCCAGGCCTTATACTTATTATAAATATTATTTGTTATGATTGATAAAAAATTCTATAAACATTAACTTGATAACTTGAATTTATATCAATCATCTACTTATTGTTAATTAAGAATGACTTAAATAGATTCAAATCATCAGTATAAGGTTGTGAAAATTGTTAGATTTCATTGAAATAATGAATCGGTCTAAGTTAGACAACTCGTGTTTCCTAAGAGATTGGGAGAGTGAGATATATATATTTAGTATCAGTCTATGTGATATACTCAATACAAACCTCCAAATACAGTTATTTACTACTGTTGCTATTATTTCTTTACAAAATGGCATGAATATATCCACTCTTTATCTTCCAAATTCTCAGAACTATTGTTTTATTTTTACGATTTTCATCACCGATCTTAGTTAAAATAGACCACTGACAGCTAGGAAGCACTGAACACATTTCATCCTTGTATTGGTGAGACGCATCTGTGTGTGCATCCACGACCCCTCTGGACTTCGAACCCTAGGACCTTCAGATTTCGCTATGAACACTTAACCTTTAGGTTGCCAACTTTGATTCAATAGTATATCTGACTAACCTCAATCAATCCACAATATTGCATAAAGATCTTCCCACGCCATCCGTAGGTAGGTTTCTCATGCCTAATATGGTTGAACTACGCTGGTCACAGCTCACAAGAACTCGAGGTTATTAGACCACTCGAGATAAGTTACTTTGAACTTACGTTTATTTCACGATCTATACCTTACAACAACAAAATCTAATCGTCATTTCAATTTTACCTCATCTTTATTTGTCTTTACTCTGTTTTGGTAGGGTTAGTTCAAATCCGTCTACTAGATCCTTCAATCAAAATCCACTATGTGAACAAAACGCCGTTATTCAACCAAACGTTCAAAAACAACCTTCACCTCCAGTACGCAAACGATATTATCGTCCTGAGTTAGAATCTGCCGATGAATTTGAATTATCAGACGAGGAACAAAGTGATACTAAAAAAGAATCATCAAAGTCTTCAGATGGAAATTCTGGAAAGCAGTTAACCTCAAGGTAATTTTAACTAGTGGATATATTTATGTATATGGCGCTGTTGCTCAATAGTAAAAATGTTTGACTTTTAGCCACTAAGTTGCAGTTAATATAGACTAGATGAATTATGACTTGCAGTGGAATCCAAGACTCGCGTTCCGTCTTATTCGGGACTCGTAAGCTGGATGTACCTGCATTCCTAAGTTGATGTTCATTCAAGTACTCGAACCCAGCGCTTCATGCGCTGCCATTTTTTCCAGTTAACCACTCACTTGTTCAACGCATTTGAATCTTAATCTAATTTGGAATACTTTGTGTTATCCCGTTGTTTACATTTTGACTGAAATTTGGTCAGTCTTGGTTGGGATATGTGGATCCTGCGCAGATTGCCTCGATGTTGCCAGTGCTAGCCAATTTCGTTCATTCTACATAAATTTGAGTCATAATGGTTATATTGAGGTAGTCCATATCGAATGCACATATACCAACTGAGACTAATCTGATTTCAGTCGGAATATCAACAACGGGATAATCTCAGACCATTCCGAATTGAATTAAATTGCAAGTTCAAAAGCCCACTCCACCTACTTCGGTCCAAGAAACCAGATAGCACCATTAGCCTTCATATTTAAAGTATGGCTCAAAACCAGTAAAACCAATCTGCACACCTGGTAAATGAGTTGATAAAAAAGATTCCAATGTATTAGAATTTACTAAGATGCCAAATTTTTGAACAATATATATTTAACTGGTAGGCGATTATAGTAATGCTTAGTTTTACCTAAATCTGATTGTTGACTTATAGAACAAGTAATCAAGTTGAATTCCCAATTTTTTCCAATCGATAAGTTACATTTGTGTAAATGACATTATTGATCAGAAAAAAAGTACAGATTAATTTCAGTTATTGTTTTCAGGTGAAGACTAGTCGGTTGGCATTAGCACTATTATCATGAACAAAGATTAGGGGTGTTGAATGGTGAGTCAGAATCGATCGAATCGGCGCAGATCCACCTACTTCGTCGTTCCTTAGCTATTCAGTTTTAAAATTATATCTTTGTTCCACAAACTATTTCTTTCTTAGGTCATGTTGTACGTTCATACTACTTTTTATTACTACTACTATTTCTAGTGACTAGTCATCCATTTCGACTATTTTATATCACTATTCTAATGAATTTCGACAACTTGAGCCGAAGCACGTATGTGCTAGCTTCTTAGTCTGTTCTGACCGAATGATTGTTTCCCATGCAAAGTATTTTAGCTAAAGTATGTATACTACTTATGAGTAGTTCGATTATTCAACCAACAAACGTCATGCAATCGTCTGTTGAGCTAGTCGGTGTTCTCAGTTCATCTATCTACTTATAGATAAATCCCTTAATAGTTCAATAGGTTTTGTTTTTGCGAAAATAGGTTCCGTATAAAAAATTTTCATAGCTAATTTACTCAAGAAATTGAGAGGGAATATCACACAAACCATATATGATTAACATCCCTTCAATGAAGCCATATGTTTCCTACGTATAATCTGAAAAAATGTGTTTTGAGGAAATCTCGGTAGTGTTCTTGATGCTTATTATGTTCCCTGGATCAAATAGGTTGCATGAGATCCAGTTTTTGACTATACTAACGGTCTATGGAAAATATTAACTGTGGCTAACAGTAAAATCTAGGACGTACGTCTCGTCCTTTTTTGAACTTCTCAACTGGATATACCTACATCCTAGTATTGATGTCCAATCTGTATTTGTAATAGTTTGGATTATCATTTTGTTGATAGGTTGTTTTACAACAACAGTGTTGTCATTGTTGAATTGGGCACTTTCCGTGAGTTTCCTGAATTAACATCATAGTTTTGAAGATTTGTCAACGTCAACTTGTCACGTCAATTTTTTGAAATAAATTATTTTTTTTAAATATGTCATTTTTGAAGAAAAGTAACACAACAGTCATAATGTTTAGTATGTTCTAAAAGGCGGAATTTTAAACATTTCTTATGGAACTTATTGATATCTGATCTAATTCGAACACATTATTTACGAAATCGTCTCTGTTCAATCATCTGTTTCCAGCTTGACCACAGTCTCACTAAATACAAATGCGTTAGCAATTAATTTATTGACGAAAATCTAAACTTTTTTCTTTGGGTCAAATAACTATTAAATTAACATTCGCGTTAGACTCTCAAACTTTCAAACTACCTCAGTAAATTATTTGTATTACGTAACTACGAAAATCCTACATTTTAAGAAATCACCACTGCTAATAAACAATTCTTCCCACCAAATAATCTTACAAAATCTTCATTGTATTGTGGTTTTACGACCGAAATCCAAATATTTCCGTCTAAACGTAGAAAATGATTCAACAAAACGAAAATTAATTTGCTTAAGCCAAACCACTGCTTCTTTATAGGGCACGAAGATTCGTTGCGTCACTTACAGTCAACAATTATATCAAAACACTACTTTTATACGTAATGTTTATACATGAATTCGACACCACATACTAATTAATCATATCAAAATATACGTCAACGATGCTCCTCTGACGGTATATAGCCGGAAGTTTCTCTGATGCAAAATAACGTACTAGATAGTAAAAAAGGTAGTTACTAAATTCAGTTATTAAATACCTGACAACCAATAGAACGGGATCGAAATTTCGTCAGTGAGATTCGAATCAGGTAGTGAATATTTCCATCAGATGGCCAAGGAACATCAACAGACAATTGCTCCACACTGTAACCTTGATTTTTGTTGAAGAAGAAGCTATTGTCAGTGGTTCGACATCACAAATTAAAAAACTGTATATTAAATGCAAATCTTAATTAAAGTTAACTAGTAAAGATTTATTCAAGGAAGACTGAGAAATGTTAAAACATGGTTGGATAATAGTTTACGTGTATCGAAAAATGAAGGACAGAAATTCATTAAAAAGAATCGCACCACTCAAAAAAACACTTTGAAGGAATTTACAGGGCATCCATTCTGTTACATACGGTACACTAGGATCCTTAAAGAGTTATTCTTATATGTCAATCAGTTGATACGCGATTCTAGTGTTTTCATGTGTTTTTAACGATCCCTTAAGTTTATTTAATTTTCTTTGTTCATATTTTACGAGTTTACATAATTACAAGTTATAGATGATTGTGTACTTGCTCAATTAGACTTAATTCTGATCGATAAGATTTACTTAAAATAAACTGCCTACAACAGACAATATAATTGTTCATACGTATGAAGCGACCAATTGTTTGTAGCATATTCTTTATTGATTGTGGAAAAATTCTATTTTTGGCAATTGGATAGTGTTAAATTATGTCTATGAAGTAGAAGTGCGTTGTAGACGTTTCGATGTAAGCGATAATAGCTAAACTCTCGTTTTTGTTCGTTCAGTATTGTTATTGAACACACAAAATATGAGGATTAGAGTGTCTTGACTTTTTTCAAAGTAAAAATCGACTTTTGTTTCAGCTAAATGAACTTCATACTTCTCATGAAATATATAAGTCAGAAGCAAAGATGGATAGTGGCTAGCAGTGGAATCCAGGTCGCACGTTTTGTCCTATTCGGAACTCGTCATCTGGATATACCTGCATCTCAGAGTTGATGTTCACTGTGGGACTCGAACCCAGTACCATTCGCTTCAAACGCCATCGCATTATCCACTCGGCTACTGAGTCCTGATAGCCACTTGCTTGCCACTATCCACCTTTGCTTATCATGCTTGTGAATTTAGGCTATATCGAGGCAATACGCACAGTATGCACATATGCCAATTAGAGACTGATCAGTTGCAGTCCTAAAACATCAATGGGAAGATTGAAACAAACAATACTAATTAAATATAAGTTAGAAGCCTTTTCTCCTTATTCACCTTCCTATTATCTGAATTTCGTTATTTCAGAGTTGTTTTTTCATCGTATTTATTCATAGTTATCATTACCAAAGTTGGACTTGGTACTTTCAAATGGATTGAGTATTGGATAGATTATTAATAATAAAAAGAATTATATGTATGTAGTATGACAATGAGTAGAAAATTGAATTTGTAATTTTTCATGATTTACTGTATTCACTTCTGAGAATAAACAAACAAATAAGGAATTTTTTAGTACAAGAAAACAAGTCATCAAAATGGGTTAGAATACTTCATTGTCACTTCATTTTGTTCAAAGTAATTCTATGGGAGAAATCATCGAATGTATTTGTGTATATGTTAGTGGGTGTGAAGAGCTAGAGCTGAATTTGTTTGTGTTAATTTTGTACTACGTAAGTAGAATTCAATATGGTAACTGGGATAAACAATCCATAGTCAATGGGTGGTAAAGCTTTCTTTTCTATTCAGAGCAGTAGGACTTAGAAAGCTTCAGCTACTCGCTTTTCTTTATATTTGGAAAATTGTTTTTATATTTTTATCATCGATTTGATGGTTGTTAAAAGTTGGATGCGTTGGTATTGTTGAATTGATTCAGAGTTTTTAGGTTCTTTGGGATTATTAGCAAAGTATGTATTGTCTGTAGCTTAGATACCTTTTGATTCGAATCAGAAATTTAATTTTCTACTCATTGGGATATTACCAGTGTTTATTAGTAGTATATTACGTTTGATCAGTGTTAAAGAAGTTATTTTTCACTTATGTACACAATAACATTTTAAGAATTTTTAATTGTTAGGTGTGTGTTGTAGAAATAGTAGATAACATAGACCTATGTATTAGTCACAGGTAATTTATTGAACCTCTGTGTAGTCATTCATTTCACGGTTATATACTATGTTTCTAAGTTTAACTCTTCGAACAGTGTTGTTGACTATCTTAAAAAACTCACGATTTTTCTCATATTTTTGTTTTCATCTTTTTTAAACAGGAGGTCGGATTCAAATTCCTATGGAAATTTCGCGGGTAAGATGACGTCTCAACAGTTGGTCACGGGTGGTCCTAGTCCAAGCCACGATTTAAAAGTCAGTTAATTTTCATCACTTCGCACCCATCCAACTTTCTAACGTTCTGACTTACCTGAACCTCGTGGGATGGTTTTCTGTGGATACCCATATGCAGTATAATTTTCCAGTATATTGCGATCCAATGATTTTAATGGTTGAAACACTTGGCTTTCAGCCAGCAGGTTACATATTCGGATATCCATCGGCTTAATTCGGTTTAGATAATCGAGTAGTATTAATAGATTTCATTAGAACAGTATGACTCAAAGCCGAATACATGAACCTATATGTGGCAGATAAGTTGCCGATATATTGGAATATGAGCAACACTACTCTGAATAGTATTTATCTGAGTAGATTAGCATATTTTCATGATTTATTCTCCACTTAAATACATTTTACAGACAAGCTTAGTTCACTATCACAAAGCATTGATTGTAGGATTATTCTACTGAATAGAATCATATTTGATAGGTCAAAACATTATTTCTAACAGAACATATCATGTAGTATGTTCCAGTGTAAACTACTATGCCAAATGCTTTTTCTTGTTTTGCTAAGATGAATAGTTCATTGGAGTCAGTTAACTATGTGGATCGAGAAAGGTTAACAGTACATTTGTGTATGCAAATCAGGAATCCTAATGCGTTCATTGATGATATATGAGGTTTTAAATCTTCGTCGGCTAAGAGGGTTGGGATGTGTTAAGTATGCCTAATCATACGAACTTCCTGGTTGGAGTCTGATTGATAACAGCGATCAATTAGTGGTTTATATCTTCATACATACCTTTCGATCTAGTCTTTTCGGTGCATATTTATAAGGTTCAGTGTTTCTTTTTATGAAATTTTCTACATCATCTCGACTTTCTTTATAATATTTGATGTTGTTGTGCTAATGTGGTATGGGAATTTGATCCAAGACATTTTTCCATGCCCTGTAGTGATGGTAACTGTCTGTGTCATTAAAACTGGAATAACTCAAAATCCCTAAAACAGTTCAAAAATATTCTGTCTTATACCACAAGGTTCTGTGATTTATTAAAACTAATCTATTTTTAGTATGCTATGTTTGTAGATTCCAATCATCTCTTCGTATTTTTAAATAAATATTAATCACAATTAAGTATGCTACCTTTAACGATATTCCATGCATAAAGAGCTAAAGATTACTATTTTTAGTGGTAGCTTATCGTATCTGTTCATCCAAGCAATATAATGTGATTTCTTGCTAAAATTCTCTTTGCAAAGAAACTGAACTTTTATGTAATGCTTTGCTTTTTCTCTCTTTCTTACCTTATTTGTTGTTTCAATCTTCCATTGACTTTTCTTTAGACTCCTGGAGTTGTTGGTTCGGCAGTCCGTTCTCTTATGCCACAAGAATTATTGAAACGTCGTGTTCAGTCTCAGCTAACTAAAGCCTGTAAGTTGGCGTACTTTCTTATGTGATTTATGATAATGAGTTATTTAAGATTTTGAATGGCTAAAGCTTATGCGATGTCAAATAGATTAAGGCATTAAGTCCTTTGGAATCTTATTTTGCTTCCTTAATGTGTTGGTCAGGTTTGCCATGTCATGATCACTCAGTTGAGATATTTTGAGCGAAACATTTATTCTTTCAGTTCCTACCATGCCAGTTAATTCAGGAGAAAATCTTTAAGACTAGAAGCAGTAACTTAGGATTCTATGGCGAAGTTGTACTGGTGACTGTGCAAAGGTGTGTAAACAAATTTTTCCTTCAGACAACCAGCTTCTGCATCTATGTTGCCCCCAAACAATGAAGGAAAGAAATTAGAAATAATCGGATCTGAAAATGAAAAACCTCACCTCCCTCCACGAATTTTTATTTTTAGTAGAAGATCGTATGTGACCAGCTTCACACGATTGTCTCAGCCTCTATGAACACGTTACATTTAGTTATTTCTTCATCTCATACTGACGAGTTTATGTCTCTATGCATGTTGTTTCGGTAAATTCGCGTTCTGCACTTGTTCAACTTTTCCCTATACATCGTATGTTTACATGTTTATTTGTGGACCGATGAGTTCAGTGTTTAAGGCGTTCGACTTTCAGCCACTAAATTCCAAGTTCGAACTTCATTCCACCTACTTCAGTTTGGACAACTGGTTAGTATCATTAGGCCTCACACTCGAGGTGTGGCTCATACCCAAGCACTTGGCGAACGAGTTAATCTGTATAAGTAAATAAAATTATCTGTCTATCAATAAATTGTGTGAGAGAGGTTGTGTAAAATATGACTTGTCTCTGTTATTTTCTATATTTTATCTTGCCTCACTTAGTTGAGCTTTCTGTTTATTTCTAATATTTGTTAATATCACAAACCAACCTAAGTTAGACGTCTATTGAAAGCTAGAAAGCACTGGACATCTGTTTCGTCCTTATGTGGGACTCCTCGGCAGTGCGCGTCCACGACCGAAACAAAGGCCGTCCGATTTTTTTTGTGAATACTTGACTTTCAGGCCATTAACCAGCATCCAACAGTCTACATGTCCAACTTCAAATGGTTTGATGTATTGCTCAACTATTTTCAGTGTTTAGTAGGAAACGATCTCACACCCGACGCATCTGAACTTTATTGGTCACGGCTTCTTACTGAATTTTCAGAATCGCTTGTTGAAACTAATCACTGGTGAATGCATGTTAAATATCAGTGTAGAGGTTTGTGAATATTACTGATATCACAAATCGACCCAAGTCGTGGGCGTGCATTGCTGGAGAGTCCCATACTAAGACGAAACAAACTGTTCAGTACTTCATAATTTTCAACAAATGTCTAACCTAGGTCAATTCAATAATATTCACAAACCTCTTCACTGAATATTATCACTAATTTTTTTTATCTTATGATGATTTCTTGATGGTTCTTTCTGCTGTCTAATTAATCTTTATCATAATAATTAGTAACAGATATTTTTATGTTAGTATTCAAATTTATGTATCTAAATTTTGAGTAGGTCTAGAGGTTAAATTCATTGAAATTGACCTTTGTATAAGACATTAAAGATAATAATATTTTATTGTTCTAAATGAAATAGATTTTTTTTCTATACAGAATGAAAACACATTTCGTTACATTATTCCGTTATTTTATCTGTTAAATTTAATGGCTATTTATTTGACTAAGTTTTCATGTGTTTACATCTTTTCAATTGTTAGGATTTAATAATTATGTGTGCATGTTTACGTTTGTGTGTAACATTGATGCGATTTGCCTATTATGATATAACACATATCTTATGATGGTCAGTACTTACTTACGCCTGTTACCCCTCGTGGAGGAGCATAGGCCACCCACCAGCATTCTCCATTCAACTCTGTCCCGGGCAGTCCTTTTCAGTTAACATTCATCCTTTTCATATCTGCTTCTATTTCCCGGCGTAACGTGTTTTTTGGCCTTCCTCTTTTCCGCTTCCCTTCAGGTTTCCAAGTTAGGGATTGCCTTGTAATGCACATTGGTGATTTCCTTAATGTATGTCCTATCCACTTCCAACGTCTTTTCCTAATTTCTTCTTCAGCTGGAAGCTGGTTTGTCCTCTCCCATAAAACGCTGTTGCTGATAGTATCCGGTCAGTGAATGTTGAGTATTTTGCGTAAACGTCTGTTTATAAATACTTGTATCTTCTTGACGATGGATGTAGTTGTTCTCCACCTTTCAGCTCCGTACAGTAGGACTGTCTTGACGTTCGTATTGACAATTGTTTTGAGTTCCATATGTTCTTCAGTTGTAGAAATTCTGCTATTGCTTTTCCAATCCTTGCCTTTACATCTGCATCCGATCCTCCTTGTTTATCAACTATGCTTCCTGTCGAGATCAGTGTGTAAGCATAAAACTTACTTGATAGAATATATTCTTGTAGTATAGTGAATGGATGTACAGTCCATGTGTTAAGTATTTAATTGTGAGAATCATTGGGCCAATAGTTCCCAACCCAACATCCATTTGTGCTGTTGTGTCGAAAAGCAAGTGTGTTTTAAATCCTTTACATTTTTATTACAGATGGTTTGTGGAGTTTGTTAGGTTTCATACTATACATCACGAACTAATTTTAGAAAAATGTTTAAAGCCAGCGAGCACTTGATAGCTGTTTCGTCTTAGTATGCGGGACTCACTGGGGATCGAACTCAGGATATTCATGTTCGATACCCAGTTAGCTCGTAAAAGTTCACTTTCGAGCAGTCCTTCATACTAAGATGAAATGGCTGCCAAGCCCTTTCTAGTTTGTAACTGGTTTCTAAGGTTTTTTGTTTTTTTTGCTGCTTTAAATATAATCTCTATCGATGATTCAAATATTTTTGTGGTGAATGAGAACACGGGTGGGACAATCGAATGTATTTAAGAACAAATTACAGACTATCTCACTTAATTCTGATAATCATACAGCAAACAGTTAATTTGCAAAATAACAACCAATTGTCTCAATCTTCACTGTTCCTTCTGTAAATATCCATCCATCTTCTCTAATTTCATTGTTTGTGCATTTTCCTACCATCTGCGCTTCATTTCAGTTCTTTCCTTATCGGTATTCTGCCAGAATACGTTCTATGTCTAACCATCACCAAATACTACTTATATGGATATAAGTAGATCACACCACAATGTTACTATTTGTAGCATATGTATTTATAAGTGGAAGTTTTAGAAATCAGTCATTTATCGCCTTTTTATTTTACTGAATATTTTAGTATATTGTGTTCTCGTATTTTACTCACTAGTATCTCTTTCCTTCCTGGATCCCCAACTATCTTTTGCTTTCTAATTTCAAAATTCTCTTATATGCATTTACTTAGTTTAATTTGTATCTACACATCACTGACTTACGTTTATTGCAGTAGTGTTTAGTGTTTTAAGTAGTCGGATATCAAAGAAAAGGTCTTTGTTTAGTAATTCACTTCATCTACATCGGTTTCACTGCATACCCTTTCTAGAGACAATTAAACCAGTGTTAAGCAAAATGCATAACTTTGTACTCCATAATGATTGCTTACATTTCGCTCTAATCTCATGTACTACCTTACATTTTTAATTTTAAATCTACTAAGTATTATTTTGTCTAAACTATTATCATATTTTATTTCAATATTTCAGTCAATGCTGACAAAAAAGCCGAATTAGAAAAACAAATTCAATTGGAACGAGAACGTCAGGTAAATGTTGCGTTTACAACTGATTGATCACTCATAAGAGTGAGCCTAGTGTTATGCATGTCTAGTCCCTTAGCATTGGTCAAATTCTATCGGTCAGCAGGTTGTAATGTGGTCATTACACTAGTCTAAGTGATTCGACATCGTGTGAACTATAGTACTGATGTTATGTGGTTGGAGGTAGTAGGTAGAAAACCTTACTTAAGTTTCGTGCTAGTTGGCACTTGTCAACAAAGAGTTCTTGTTATCTTTAGGGAATTGATGCTCCCTTACGGACTCAAACCCTGATCATCTAGCTCCATCATTCGAGACGTTACCGCTGAGCTATTTGGATCGTGGTAACGGCCAGGGTTTGAGTTCACCATGTAGCATAAGTTCCCTTACGATTACAGGTACGCTTTGCTTATGGGTTCCAAGTAGCACAAAACTTAAGTCTAGGGTTTCCTATCTACTACCACAATTCGTCTAAGAAATTTTGCATTTTTAGACTTTTTTCACTATCAGTTTCACTGCGATATATATATATATATATATCATTGTGTTTACAGTTGAAATATTTGCGATGAAATCTTGTTGTCGATAAAATCATCACATTCAAGTAAACTTTCAGCTCACTAGTGTTTCAATATGTATCCAAATCTCACCTTATTCAGTTTGATTAGAACAGTTTCATAAACTTGTTCTATATAGCATTAAACAGTATAGTTGTACATTATAAAGGATGAGTATTCCAGATCGCTCTCATTTTTCTCTACTGTTAATTCTAATAACTTCGAACTATGTAATATTCAACTATGAATCATATTGTTTTATGTGCAAAATAATACCACGATCTGGTCCCGTATTTTTCCGCTAGTAGGCATAGTGTTTACATGTATGACAGTTTCAAAAATATTATGCCATTATAACTGACTGGCGGGGGTGTTGTTTACGAAATTGAGAGGACAAAAAGCGAATGTTCGGTACTTTAACCGGGTTAGTGGACACGGAAAGTCCACCTAGGAGAGTTGGAAAACCCTCATTCCAAACCAATGGTGCACATGGACTCCAGTATCCTGAAGGAACAAATGGTGTATGAATCAATCGTTGGTCACTGGATACCATGGGGCTGCATCACCTCACGATGCTCCACTGCCTTGTGTATCAGACCTTTATGTCAAAGACTCCGGGTGTGGCCCCCTAAGAAAGGCACCTGAGCAGTATCACAGCCCTCACACAAATCAAGTGATTTGTGTGGCACATATATATCTGGTGCCTCTTTGTACCAATCTTTATGTGTTTAAATAAATAAATAATAAACTGATTAAAAAGTTTTTTAACTTCCTCATCGTTATAAACAGATTTAGCATTCATATCAATCAATTATTTGTTAGTTAAAGCTATTTGTTTTTAACTGATAGATTGTTCGTTTGAACTTCACTACATCTAATCTGGTTTTTTGTAGCCGAAAAGTATCAATAACTCTCATATAGAAAGTAATACATATCCACAACCATCCTCCACTTTGATGCAATTTTGTCTGGGTTATGAATAAGTTGAAAGAAAGCTAACCGTAACGAAGTCGAGATATGACATCAGTTGATGAAGTCATCGGATGTTAGAATGAGCCATATTGTCATACATGATAATACCGATCAGTAGTACCAGATATTAGGTTGTCAGGATTAAAAAAGCACATATAGTATGAAGGAAGAACTGTTCAACCACAAATTTATTTTTTAAATACTAAATTTTATATCAGTACCAATATTTTACGAAATCATGTCATGTGCTGAAGTTTCACTGTGAAGCATCTTGGTTTCGTTAGCACAATCCAGCCACCCATATATCATGAATTAGAGAGACTAATTATATGTTACTATGTAGTTAACCAGTGTTCATCACAATGTAAACGTTGCTCCAAAAAGAGCTGACCTAACAGTTTAAAGTAAGAATTTTGTTGCCTAGTCAAAGTACTTTAGTGAAAGTCATATTTTTCTTTGACAATTGAGTATTGAACGGATACGTTTATTCTCGTTTCCATTCGTGTTGTATCCACCATTGCAGACCGTATAGATGTTATGTGAGTGGAGTTTGTCGGAAAATGTTTGTTCTGTTTATTTTACTAGAGTTAATCAACAAAAATGATTATCTTGAACATCTTCGTCTAACCACATTTTATTAATACCGATTTTTATTATATCTCCAATAATATATAATTTCTACTAATGCAGTGGCAGTGTTTGTCAGTGAAAGGAGTACCAAAGAAGTACATTAACCTTATAAAGGCTCTCTACTCGAACACAATTGATCAAGTTAGAGCCTATGGCGAACTGTCATTAGAATTGATTACCCCAAGTGGTGTTCGTCAGGGTTGTCCACTCTCTTCATTTTGTTTAACTTTATCGTTGACATGCTTTTAGAGATAACACTTTCATCAGCTAAACCTCCAGGAGTAGAACTTTTACCGGGAGATTCACTTGTTGACTTAGAATACGCCGACGACATCGTTTTACTTGGTGAGGACGCTGACAACATGCAGAGTCTTCTGACCACTATAAGCAACAATGCAGGCATGTTCGGGATGCGATTCTCTTCCTCGAAGTGCGAAATGTTATTTCAGGATTGGGTTGCATCGACACCTGAACTAATGATAGGGAGTGAAGTAGTTGACCGTGTTGACCGCTTCACTTATCTTGGAAGTCTCATCAGCCCTTATGGTCTGGTGTGTGACGAAATCTCAGCACGGATACAGAAGGCTCGTCTAGCTTTCGCCAGCTTGCGCCATTTATGGCGTAGGCGAGATATCCGTCTAGCAGCAAAAGGACGGGTTTACTGTGCTGTCCTACTTTATGGCAGTGAAACATGACCGATAAGAGTAGAGGATATTCGTAGGCTACTAGTATTTGATCACAAGTGTCTTCGAAGCATTGCTCGTATATCCTGGGACCACCGGGTAAGTAATGCAGTTGTTAGGAAATGGGTACTAGGTAAGGATGGCAAATCGATTGATGAAGTAGTGAAACTTCATCAGTTGAGATGACTGGGACACGTGTTACGTATGCCCAACCACCGACGTGCAATGTTTTATGGCGTAGGCGTAGGTTGGAAGAAAGCTAGGTATGGTCAGACCAAAACGTGGCACAAATCCATGAAGTCACTGACAAGTGGACTGGACCATGTTGGTAGGTGTAGACTACCTGATTGTGATCCGCGAGATGATAGTAATCGATGGTTAGAGACCTTGAATGACATGGCTCAAAATCGTTTGCAATGGCGAAGGTGCATCCACTCTTTGTGTTCTCCCAAATTCTAATCTTCTGAATTCTTCATGTCCCTATCTTTTTTTATCTTTCCAAATTTCACTGGATTATACTCCTTGAATAACATCTTCAAACCCTAATCTTTTGGATTACTGCTTATACTCTTACTACTTCTACCACTATGGGGTTTTGAATCGACAACTGCATCTGTGTGCTAATGTGTTATGGCAACTGGAACTGATGTACGTACGTACGAAGTTCTACGTTGTGACTGACTAATGCTAACTTTGAACGTATGTCAACCCAATAGACATTTCGTGACTTATTATGCCGTTTATCTAGTTTATATGCTTATTTTGTAATGAACGAAAACACAGGCGTGGACGATCAAGTGTATTTTAACACAAAATTACAGTTCTCTGATAAAATGTGAAAACCATAAGTTCTATCCTTCATTTGCAAAATGTCCATTAATTGTCTCAGACTTTATTGTTCCTTCATTTCCATACCAATTACTCTCTGTTCCCGTTCCTTTCTATTCGATCTTCGCAACCTTCTGCTGCCAGATTTTCCTTTTTTAATTAGTGTTACGTGCTACTAATATCTGTCGACATAAGTAGCATACAATCACATATACATCACAATATGAGTTTATTTCTTCATCCAAATTGTGTTTACTATGATATCGAGATAATATAAACCATAAAAATTTGAATTACTAATAATAATAATCTTTCTTTTAATACGTTTATCTGAAAGCACCTCTCTTTAACTTCTAATATTCTTCTCTCGATCTCTTTTATTTGTATTTTTGTTTTTATTCATAATTATTATTTTCTTTACTGTTATATTGTTATGTTAGCAGCAGCAGTAGTAGTAGTATATCTGTTGTCTTTTCAAACATCACTTACTTCTAGTTACTAATTCTTTTTTGTGGTTTTGTATTTATTTCCTCTCTCCTATGTTTCCTTGTTGTTTGAAGTTGTGTATGTGTGCTTGTGTGTATTTATATAGGATTCTTCATTAAATTTTTGTATCAGGCTTTCATTCTTCTCTTATTGTATGAACACTTATCTTTGTTTTGCATGTATCAATTATTCGAGTTGTTTGTTACTGTCTTTTGTAAAGAAGTAGTAATAATAATAGTAGAATTTGTTGTTAACCAGTGGTTTCTTTATTTTTGTTTGTATATAAGTGCGTGTAGTAGGTTTGTTTTCATTACATGTTTCCTGTACAATTGAGACTAGTCATTCATACTCAACTTCATACTATAAGGCATATTATCATAATTATTGACCTTTGATCCTATGTCGCCTTCCTGAGAGAATATATGTATTTTTCTTGCCCAATATTGCTTTCTTTCCGCTCACACATATGTAGGCTAATTCGTTTCATATTTGTTCTCTAATAATTTCTGTGCTGAGTCAATATTATTATTATATGGTGATTACCTTGTTCTTTCTCTATATTAGTCACTAATTGTTTTCTTTTTCTCAATTATAGTGTAAACATGTTTACTCAGTTATTTATATTCTTTTTAATGACTCTAACAATTCAGTATGGAGAACATAGCAACATGAGATTTTGTACATGAAAACACTACCATATATTTGATGCCAAATACTTATATTAGTTTACTGAAGTTGACTCAGTTTCAAATTTATCAATCAGCAGATACAACTTACTCTGATGAGTATCAACTAGCATGAAATATAGGTCAAATACAATTTCCTCCAACCATCTAACATCACTTAGACTAGTGTAGTGACCATGTTACACTTTGTTAATCAATATAATTTGATCAACACTGTAAAATACTATACAAGTATAACATTGGCTATCACATATACTCTACTTGGTAATCATTCAGTGCAAGGTTAACACATGTTTAACTGTTCTGTAGTTATAAATAAAAAATAGGCTGGCTAGTTTCTACTGTCACATCATCAATACTTCCATCATAAGATTCATGCTATCAAAAATCTATATTATATGAATTTATCAGGTCTGCTTTTCGTTCATTTTTCACAGTAATACAATATACTTAAAAAACAGTACTGTTGATGTGTTTCCATCTTAAATTCAAAGGGATCGCTTCGTTTACATTTCTAAACAGTCTTTTTATACATTGTATATTTCATGGTATTCCGGCATTCTTTCATCCTGTTGTCACCAAAATCTTTCATTAATGTTAATTCATTCAGCATCTCTTCAGTTAATGTTTCCTTTTTTATGAAGTCGGTATTATCGTGTAATCATATTCTTGTCCGTTAATTTTTTTCTCTGAAGTATCTACAGGTAAATTTCTAACCTCTGCGACTATATTTTTTCCTCTCATAATATCTGAACTCTGAAAAATCGCTTTTCTTCTTTATATCTTAGGTTAAAGTAGCAGAAAATTAAATTACCGTTTATAATCTTAATGATTTTGATTCATTTCTCATATGATTGATCATACATGTAAAATAAAAGATTGCGGGCTTAGAACAATAATTCTTAAATATCAATCAATTTCTAAGTGAAATTAAGATATTTCTCATACAAAGAAACAATAAGGGAAGAAAAAAAGCTTTCTGTCAAAATTGTAAATGTACAAGTTATTTATATGTGTCAATTCTAATTACTTACGCCTGTTACTCCCAATGGAGCATAGGCCGCCGACGAGCATTCTCCAACTCATTCTGTCCTGGGCCTTCCTTCCTAGTTCTATCCAATTTTTGTTCATTCTTTTCATCTCTGTCTCCATTTCTCAGCGTAATGTTTTCTTTGGCCTTCAGGATTCCGTGTGAGGGGCTTGTCTTGTGACGCAGTTGGGTGACTTCCTCAATGTGTGTCCTATCCACTTCCAGCGCTTCTTCCTCCGCTCGAATCTGGTTTGTTGTCTCCCACAGTAGCTTATTGCTGATAGTAACAAGTTATTTATATGTGTCAATTCTAATATTGAAATTTAAGTATTATAACTTATGGTCCTGTCAATTATCACTTGACGAAGTTGCCAATCAGAACACTTACGTATATGACTTTATCTTTGTACTAAACCAACGATGTGTTAATCAGCACTAGCAGTCTAAAGTCAACTCTGAGTCCTTATCGGTCACAAATCAGGTGACTTGTGTGGCGCATACGTATTCAGTGCCTCTTTGTACTAATATTTATGTGTTAAAATAAATAAATTGGTTCGCAAAACAGTAACTTCTTGCCTAACCCAGCCCGTTGAGTTCAGAGCATAAATATCAGCCTCCGCTGTATAAATTGTATATTTCAGACATAAGTGCTTTACATACAGGCGGATCAAATTGCACCAAAATGAAAAAATAACAATTATACAAGATCAAGCCAAAAGTGGCTGTGAAAGACTAATTAATAGATTGAGAATAACTTAAGAATAGTAAATTGTATAATAATAGTCAGTAGGTCAAATGAAAGCTTATGATAGAAGGAATATAAATATACATATAAACTAGTCACTTAATAGTTATCCAGTAGGAATATATGTGATAATAGTCCATGAATAATTGCTAGTAGCTACCATTCATTTATTCCCCGTTCGGATGTAACCCTAAGTGACACTGCTTATTACTTTTGATCATTTGAAATACAAAGCAGTAATTTGTTATTAAAGCAATTATTTTGGTTTCTAAACTTGAATATTGCACACTTGTTGTACGCTGATTAAGTCTAATATTTTAGCTATTGATATCAGATTTTAACATTCTGTTTATTTCAATATAAGTATGATATACTCTTGAAAAACAATCTGCAAATTGTTATTATTTATCAATAGGCTCGAGAAGAAGGACTTCGTCGACAAGCTCGCCTTCTCAGACGTCAAGAAGAAAAACGCTTACGTGCTGAACGACGTGCTATGGCCATAGAGTTGGGATCAGTTCTTGGGAATTCTTCCGACTCTTCATCTCATTCCTCTAGCTCATCAGGTAGTAGTTATCGCAACAGTAGCCGTGCTAGATCTAGACGATTTCAAGCTTCACCAACTCGTCGACAATCATCAATGTATTCTTCTAGTAGTCGAAAATATTCTCCTCCTCCTCTTCATTCAACATACAGTCGACCTCGAATAGAGTCGGAACGAGGACTTTTAGGCAGTCCAAGTCGTGCTGTAGATGCCAGACTACCCTCTCCCCCATCTAATACAAATCTATGTAAGTCTTTCAATAATTCAATGGATAATATACAAGGGAACTTAACAATTTATTAGACAGTGAAAAATATACTTTATTTATTATTTATTTAAACACATAAATATTGGTACAAGGAAGCACCAGATACATATTCGTCACACAAATCTCATTTGATTTGTGTGAGGGCTGTGATACTGCTCAGGTGCCCAAACCGAAGCAGGTGGTTTACTTAGGGGGCCACACCTTGAGCCTTTGACCTAAAGGTCTGATACACAGGGCAGTGGAGCATCGTGAGGAGATGCAGTCCCATGGTAGCCAGTGACCAACGATTGATTCATACACCATTTGTTCCTTCAGGATACTGGAGTCCATGTGCACCATTGGTTTGGAATGAGGGTTTACCAACTCCCCTAGGTGAACTTTCCGTGTCCACTAACCCGGTTAAAGTACCGAACATTCGCTTTTTGTCCTCTCAATTTCGTAAACAACAGTAATGCCACTGTGAGAAGGCAGTGAGTAGGACTTCCCTGACAGAGGCTATATACGCGTGGCCATGTAAGAGCATTTGGCGAAGGACAGCGGACTCTCCCCACTCTCGGCCATACCAGGGCATAACTAGTTATGTTTTCTTTCTTTTATCCTCAAGTTCATTCAAAAAAAAGGATATGTCAACCTTGGTTGTTGTTGTTTTTTCATTCATACAAAAAAGATGTCCAATTGTAATTGTCTCACAATTATTTTCTACTTTAATCATTAATCATACTAGGTATTATAAATATATAATAACTTTATGGTTATGAAATTCAATGGTTCATCTCTATATAACTCATAATTCTTGATTACGTGGATAATTTAACAAATGATTGACATAACAACTTATTACTTATATGTGAATACATTTAATTAGCTTCTTTCTGACAGTTTTATTTGTAAGGAAAGGATAATGTTAGGATGATTCACATTGAAACTACCCTAGTTATAGTGAGACTACTGGAACTTGCAAATAATATCAATCTATCTATATATGTATAAACAATAAATATTAGTTGTATTCTTCATTCATATAAAAATGTTTAGTACTTACCACCGTATAGGTTTTATTGTATTTGTACTGATAACTTAAGCCTCACTTCATTAAGATACTACGATAACAACGAATTATATTTCTAGCATTGACTGATGTATTATTAAGTTACGATGCAAAGAAGTGAAATGTTAACCATATCTTTTCTACAATTAATAAATCAGTAGTAAGTTGATAATAGTTATTAGGTTAAAGAATTTATGGATTGTTCATTTGGAAATCAGTTTTCATCATCGACTGATTGACATCAGTTCGAGTAGTCATTGGCCAAGTTCAACTATGTTAGAAATAATAGGTTATTCTAATTTTATCGTAGGATTTTTTTTCTCAACATGTACATATTTTTTAGATAAATTGAACTACTGTCTTTTTTCCGTTACTCCACTTTTTCATTAGGTAATTACCCCAGAGACACACGTGCCCCCACTAATCGGATTCCTCGATCTAGTAATTCATTACTCGGTAGTCCTATTCAAAATCCTTATTCTACTTCAAGAGATCGTGGAAGTGTTTCATCATCATCTCGATTTATCGGGTCCAGGGAAGAACAACGAAGTTACAGTTCCATGCATCCTCGCACATCATCTCGTGGTGAATTAACGAAAAGAACTGACCAATAATACCAATCATTGGTTAGTAGCTATTTAATATGCGTTGTCTGTTTAATATTATTTTTCTATTGTGCTTTGTGAATGGTTCATTTATGTTGGTTAAAAAAAAGACAACTACTTGGACTGTGTTGGGTCCTGTTTGATCTTGGTGTAATGACGCGAAATGAACTTTAGGACCTCTGTTTCTCTAGTTCGACTAGTTATCAGTTCGCCTATATTTTCTATAGGACCGGTGATCTGGTTACTGAATGAGATACCGTCAAATGAGCTACGATCAAGATCTCAAGGCTTATTCGTCCTCTAGCTCCTTGTAACCCATTGGTCAATGAGAAGACAAAAATAGAAAGTACATCAGTTCTCTACTATGCTCAATTCAGTTGTGATTCAAAACTCATGTAGTAATATACTTTAAATGTCTGAACACAGCAATTTAGTTAAAGAGTTACAGTGTGTACGTAACTTGGTCATAATGGGTACAAAACTAGAGTAAAGGGGGGGGGATTAATTTATGAATGATAAACTTGGAATAATAAGACGTATGACAACGATTTAGTTTAGCAAAAGCCTAGAAACAAGAGAATATCGATATATAATGCCCCTTCATATAGTAGTCTCTAAAGTTATACTTTCACACTAATCGTCCCATTATATCAACGTCGAAATATAGATTACCTAATATCATATCTACTTTATAATTAATTTCTGTTATTTTAATAGTACTTGTAATGGTTAGTATTCGATATTATCCTTAAACTCCATATATTGTTCGTCCTGATAACCGTTACTAGATAACGCCCCGACGGTCTGTCAATTAGAAGGCGAATACGAGGTGTTGATTACGTTTATTATTGTACCACGCACAGATTGCCAAAACTATAGGCACGTTAAGCAAGCGTGAAAGAGTAGTGCCGTAAAGCAAGAGAGTGAGCGAGTGATCGAGGTAATGAACAGGATTAAAATGTACATCTATATACATATGGAAATAAATAAATCATCGAGTCAAGCGACTAATAGTAAGGCTAGCGGTATGAATATATGCGTAGGCAGGAAGCAATCCTCAAGCATACATATTCATCCATACTAGTTTTAGCCTCTTCAGTAATACATATCTGCGACCCCCATGTACATCAAAATCTGAACAATCAGATTCGGTGTTAAGAGTGATGTCATTAACTTGAACTTCACCGTTGGCCACATTTTATTTATTCTATATATGAAAAGTCTATTGGTTATTTGCATTTTCAAAGACTTCCCCATGCGTGATCAAAACTACTGATCATGTTTAAAGTAAGTAGTCTAGTTTCAATTTAAAATAAAACATTCCTGTATTATATATAGCTTACTGATATCCGACAAATCGCGATATACAATTATAATTATTGGTCAAGCGCGTCTATATATATATATATATATATATATATATATATATATATACCTCCGTTGTGTTTTACTTGACTTGCTATCTTCCATTAATCTTTCTAACTGAAATGATTGAAAAGTAGCTTTTTCTCTGACCACTAGCCACCAGTCTGTTTTTTTCTTAAGTATATATAGTGGTCATACAGTGGTGATTATTGTGTTGGTGCATTCGTTTTCTCAATTTTTTTATCAACCAGCTAATTTAATGGTCAATTATTTGTCTCTTTCTGTATACTAACGTTTGTCTATTTTGTTTTATTACCATTATGCTTATCACTACTATCTCTACCCTTCTCTCTCTCCATATATATATATATATATATATATATATATATATATATATATATTCAATGTAGTTGAAGGGGTATCACGGAAATTGGTTTTTAGTTTGTAAGCTTCATTTGTCACAGATCAATTCCAGTTGGCTGATATTCCTACTGCAAACCAAGGAGTACTGGACAACTTTTTCGTTCTAGTATCAATCTGTGGATGATAATAGTCAGCTCATCAGTGAGTTACTTCAAGATGTTCTCGAAGTTCTAATAAAATAGTCGCCACTAATGGAATGTTAGGCATGTCAAGAGTGAAATGGTTGTCTCTACTAATGGCAATGGACGGTCATCGTACTATTTCAAAAAATATATTTAACTAAATATTTTGATTTTATACTAATTCACTTGGAACATATTTGAGGGTATACGTTGGTAAAATTCGTTGTTTTATTTAAACTGTCTAATTTAGAAAACCTTGAAAGTGTCTAAAAACGGCTTGATTACGTGAACTGTTGTACAGAATGTGTATACATTTTATTCTATTTAGCCTTTTTTCAGCAAGATCTTTTTTACTGGAGGTGTTAGCTGACCCTATGCTCAACCTTCCTCTTTTATCTAAACTTTTGGTCGGTAGTAATCTTAAAAGGACTTCAGGCTTTTATATATGTACATGATTACTAAGTATTTTGTTAAGATACAAGGAATCTAATTAAATCGAGACATGTTTAGTTATATCAGTTGTTAGTCGTGAAGTATGTACTAAGTTACTCTTTTCCTATGGAAGTTTTCATGCGAAAATATGGCGTTTGTTTATAAACAAAAGTAACTTATCATGGATAACTATTTCCACAACAGATGTTTACCATCTTTAATTTACTGTTCTTAGATTCCTTTTGTAGGTGAAGTTACTTTTTTAACATGTATATTTGTTTGTGTTGTTGTGTGTAGCAGGCTTTTCATTATAGCTTTCCTGGATTTCGGCAGTTTTTATAAGCTTGTAAGAATTATTGGTTATATGTGCATGTCATAAGAAAAATGAAGATCACCATGGTGTAAAGTCATTCACTGTAAATATTTCTTCAGACTCTTCATCGATTTTCTGGAGTGTTCTCTACTTTTTTCAAATTGTATGGTTGTGTAGATTATTTCATCTGTTCTATACTCACTACGTCACTATGTTTTTTTCCACTCGTAATGACCAGTGTTGTCGAAATAAAATTTGATGTATAATTTTCTATTGAAATTGATACTTTCCCAAATGAACTGTTAGTTCACGTAGGTGATTGATAAAGCTCTCATCTTTTTTTACCAGTATTAGTTAGTAGGTTGCATGTTCGAACTCCACTCTATTCAAATACAGTATCTGGAGTCGTTAATAGATTCAGAACTGAGTGCATAAGTCAACACTTGGTAAATGAATTACGTTAAAACTAAACATGTAAACTATTGAATGTCAGCTCGATGATCTACAGGTCATTGGCTTTCTGCAAGTTTCGTAGATCTTCGGTTCTCTTCCTGTTTGAGTCGTTGATGTTCACTTGCGAGGAGTCCTATAATAAAACAGTACATAAGTTCAATACTTCCTGGTTTTCAGCGGTGGTTTAGCTAAGATTAATCCGTGTTGTAAACTGTGAGTTACATCAATTGATTAAAAATGTATGCCAGCATATATTCAATATATCAGTCGTGATGCTTTTCTTAATGTGTGTTTAGTTGAGTAAGGAAAAGATGCATCGAAATTCTAGATTCTCTTCAGTAATTTAGTGATTAACAATAGAAATGTTACTCTCATGACATCACAACACAATATATGCTCCACAGCTGTTAACTTCATAATGTTTGTGTGTGTATGTATGTTCACATACCTACACATGATGATGGGGTAGGTTGAAGAAGAGTCATTTCGACTTTCTCCTTAATTTGTAAATTATCGTGTGATACATAAATATATGTGTGTATGTTGAGCAATAATAAAAGGGGGGAGTTTTCTCATTTATTATTAGTTGGTATGATTATCTATTATTACTATTGTTATTGTTATGTTGCTTACTATTTTTTCATAGAATAATGAACTTCTTGTGTGTGTATTCTCTTTGCATTTATCCTTTTTTCCGCGTGGTTTCTTGTACCATCCCAGGTTCTATGTTGTTGTTTTTTAATTGCTTCAGAAAATATGTATTTTGGTAAGATGTGTTAGGTGAAATGAATTACTTTCTGTCTATCTAAAAGAAAGTATCATCCATCCATCTGTTCTAGGTCACTAACTAAACTAGTGGATGGCTTTCCAGTTGTTGGTTCTTTTTTCTGTTTCACATCTACCCTACGGCGTTTTCTAATGTCTATTTAATTTAATTACCTATTTATTCTTTAATTTTCTTTGTCTTTTTTGTCTACTTATAAACTCACTTTTTTTTAATCCGCCCTCATTCTACTTTATTCTCGCATATACACACTTTTGTATAGACACATACATAGGCGTAAAAAAGCTCCTTTTTTAGTTCACATATGCTTTTCACGTACAAAAGGATTTTTGTGTTATTCTATCTGTGTGTGCATGTGTGCGAGATGGATTGTTTGTATTTCATCCATATTTTTTCTGTAGTACCTATCTGCGAGTTTTATGTACGGTCTGATCGTACTATGTGCAGTGAAGGATGGTGGTAGTAGTGAAGTCCAAAACTCATGTTTCGTTCTATTAGATACTAGTCAACTGGACGTGTCTGCATCGTAGTTGATGTTTGTCCAAGGACTCGAACCCACTACTGTTCGATTCAAATGACATCGCGTTATACACTTAGCTACTGAGTCCAGATAGCCACTGACTTATGCAACAAGATGAAGTTTAATTGATTTTTGTATTAGTTGTTTGAATGTTTCCACTGATATTTAGGACTGAAATTGTTCAATCTAATTGTACTGTATGCAGTTACTAATTCTATAACTTTTCTTTTGTACAAGTATCTTTTTGAAGCCACTATGCTAACATTTTCTTGTCAACCAATAACGACGAAAACGATTAACTGTTACACACTTACATAGCTCATGTAATAAATTTTTATAGTTTTGCTTCTGTGGACAGAGAAATGAATTTGATCTGTTCTTACTCAACTGATGGTGATCTTTAAAATATGCGCAGATAGAAAATGGACTCTGGTCTGTTTAAACTAATTCTACTGATTAATTGACTATTCCTTGAAGGAAACTTGTCAAGCGTTTCTAAAGTCATCCTTATATAGACAATATAAAATTGCTATAAATTAAGCATCTAATAAGTACCCTATATGCGTTCGGCTGGCCAGTTATATGTATGCATGAAGTATTTATTTTATAGTGTACATCATAGACTGATCTTGGTCACACAATCATTGAAAACCAGGAGGCTGTTTCGTTCGAGTATGATGAAACTCTTCGACAGTCTGCAGATTCGAAGCCTCACTAGAGATTGGATCGCAAACTTTTCGGTCTCACAAACAAGCACGTACTCTTTGGACCCTAGTGGGTTTATATAAGTTTACTATTGAGGAGTACCATAATAGGGCAACCATTCTTTGCTTAATTGTTGTAAATGTCTCCCCCAAAAAAGTAGTGAAACATTTTTAACTTACCGTTCTCAGTCTTAACCGTGTTCACACACTTGAAGGCATTTCTCTTCTTGTTATTTATTATTCATAAGCAATAAAAATTTTAATTTTGCCATTCCGGCACTGATAACCTTTTCTTCTATGGGATAATCTATTCAACATCTGTTTTGTTTTCTCATATATATATATATATATATATATATTGCTTTTCTGGTAAGGAGGGGGGTGTTATTGGTACTGTATGTATCATTTTGTTGTTGTTGTTGTGGTCTCTGTATACGGCAATTATTTCCTATTTTGTTTTTACAGGTTTCGAATTGTATATATTAGTGAATTTATCGTGTTTTCTCTACTCTACGTATTTATAAAAGAATCTTAGAATATTTTGTGTATTTCCTCTTCTCTTTCTTTTTTCGATGAGAGTGATGATGATGATGATGTGGTGTTGCTTTGCTTTCTATGCTTAACTAATTGTTACATTATTTATTTTGCTTCTATTAATTCATTTTGACCCCTTGTTCTGTAGGCTCTTGGTCCGTCTTCTTTTTTTACTTAAGTTTACTTGTCTTATTACAATAAATAGTGAAATACGGATTAAAACGTTTGTTTATGTTACTCGAATCACATTATCTCTATCTCTGTTTGTTAAGAGAATAATATTAATGATAGTAATGTTTAAACCATAAGTTTTTCCATTGAAAACGAAGAAGGGTGTTATTTTACATTGATAGACCAGCAGTTAAACACTACTATCAATGTGGTTACATTTAATGGAGAGAGAGAGGGGAGAGAATTTTTCTTACTGTAAACTGAACTCTCTCTTGTTTTTGTTTTGTGGATTTGCAATTTCCTTTTTTGCTGTGTGTTATTCTTTCCTGTTCCAAAAACCTGTTCTCAATTACTTTATGTCGTTGGTGAATTCCATTCTTATTTAATTTGTTATTATAGAATGATGAGATATGTTTAGGTAATTTCAGAAGGTTTATAATAAAGAATGATGTTAAAATTTCATTAGCTAACTCTGATAATGTATGACAATTCGTTGTTCATATGTTTCAATAGTCAATTTTATACGCTTTGTTTGCATTGAGTTTTCTATGGGTGTTTGGTTTTCTGTGTACAGTTTCACAGCTGTTCATAATGAAAATTTTTAGATGTAATTAGTGAGCTCACTAGTGACTTATTTAGAGAGAGGGAACTGCTAGAATTCTTATGAGAAACTATGATTGGTGGAATTTAGTTATGTTGGATATCTATCAGTGTTACTGGAAGATGGTTGCCGATATCGTGAAAACAACTATATGCCGACTCAGTGATTCAAAAGTTAGATGCATTCTGCCAACTCCGAAAATCTTGAGTTCAATTCCTTTTAGCGTCTTAAATGTACATTGGTAAAAAAATTCTAGAATAAAATGAAACAGATATCCAGCACTTCTTGGTTTTTAATAGTTATATAATTAAAATCAATCTACCATGTAATCTATGAAACTCAACAATCACCATTAACCTCTTCTAGAAGTAATTCATTAACTACTAGATCAAAAGTCTGAATCCCACTCTAAATACTTCATTTCTACTATAAAAAACCATATTGTAAGCAAAGATGGATAGTGGCTAGCAGTGGAATCCAGTTTGACACGCGTTTCGTCCTATTTGGGACTCGTCAGCTGGATCTATCTGCATCACAGTGTTGATGTTCACTCTAGGACTCGAACCTAGTACCATTCACTTCAAACACTATCACGTTATCCACTCAGCTACTGAGTCCTGATAGCCACTTGCTTGTGCAATGGAGTGAAGTTTGAATTCACTTAGTATTGTATGTTTGTATTATCCCATTGATGTTTGGGACTGCTTGTGAAACAAGTCTTTGCTTACAATGCTTGTGAATTTATGCTTTATCGAGACAATACGCACAGTATGCACATATGCCAATTAGAGACTGACCAGTTGCAGTCCTAAACATCAATGGGAAGATTCAAACAAACAATACTATATGAATTTAAAAAACCATATTGTTTCTATGTACATTTTAAAATATTATCGCTTTCCAAATTATTTCTCAATATAACAGTTCATCTGATTCAAAATTTCGTTTTCTTTGTTCACACCTGAAAAATTTATTTCCACATTTCTTTGTAATTTTCCCAGTTTTTTTTCTGGATTAACTCCATTTGAAATTATGTTTGTTTAGTCATAAAAGATTAACTTCACATTTAATCTCTGTGAGTTTGTTGTCTTTTAACTTGATGATAGCTTGATGATCTCTGCCTAAATACTAAATATGACTGAGGTATAAACGCGACGTTTCTCATGGCTCAGAATCAGTCGCGCTAGCACAAACGTATTCACTCCTTTATCTTCCCATAGATTTTGAGTTCTAGTGTTCCTTCGTATCTATAATTTCACTTCATCTTTTTAAACCATGTCCTCAACCTGTAATTATTTTTATTGTTACTACATTATTTCAACTACTTTGCTATTCATCTTGTTAATTTGATCCTGTGTTACTAATGTGATATTATGGTGTATGTGTGCTATTGATGTCGACAGATATAAGTAGTATGTCTCACCAACTGAAAGTAGAATGCCTGGCGGCAGAAGGTTTAGGAAATCGAAGGGAAGAGAACGAGAACGGAGAGTGATTGGTATGGAAACGAAGGATTAACAAAGTCTGAAACAATTAATGTATATTTTGCAAATGAAATATTACTGTATGGTTCTGACATTTTACTAAGTGATTCTGTAATTTTGTATTCATATACATTTGGTTGTCCCCATTGGTTTTCTCACTCACTACAATCTAACAAATTGAGTTCAGTCACATTTGATTATGTCAGACTAACAGTTCACACAGCAATTCATCTTGAAACTGAAGTTTCAATTAATTTAGCAACTACATTAGTTTATCAAAGTGGTCCCAAATTTCATATTACCCAATGATTTAAAGTATTTTTAACGATAACTAACAATTGTTTACTGATTACTTTCTGTGAGTTTTTCATTGTTTTTATTTTAAGTAAACAATCAAAGTTACTTATGTTAATGATACAGTGACTCATTGGTTAAAAGTATTCGATTTCCAGCCATTAAGTCACAGATTGAGACCTAAATTTAGCTTATTAAGTTCGGCTAATCAGATAAGTACATCACTAGTCCTTATACACTTAAAATGTGGCTTGAAGCTTAGTACTCGATTATGTACGTGGTATTTCCTCATTTTGTTTGAACACAGAAATATTTATACAAATGTGCATGAAAATACATATGCAACACATAAGTAAATGAGATTGTGGAGATATATATGAAGGATAGTAAATACAGTCGAAAATTAACTAATGAAATCGAGTAGTATGTAGTGGGAGAAGCAGTTTCGTTAGAAAAAGTACAACCTGAAAAAACCGTTTCAGCTAAAGAAATTCCTCTCACTTTTATAAAGTGTTTAAAAAATTTACATTAGGACCACCATTGATCTCTATTCGGAGCCATATCGTATAACGTCTCAGGCTAATGAGTTGCACTATCTCTGGGACCTCAATCAAGGAGTCACGAAGGACAGACAGATGCCATTCGCGTTCATCTTTGTTTCATACCATGACATTGTATCACAAACTGACCACTTTTCTTCTTTTTCCAACTAGTCTTAGTGTCGGCAAATAGAGCATGATATGAAAGTTTCTAGAATGACGTTCGTAACACATGTCTGATTGGACTATCATCGCCGTTCTCGAACATACATTACTGAAACTCCTCATTATTACACATAGTGTTGTCACTGGATGTCAATAATTATTTTGAGGCAACGACGATTCAATACCTAGTAAATAAGGAACTACATTTATTACTAACGCGAAATCATAATAATTTCTTGTGTGATAATAACTAAAACACAGTTGAATTCATGAGTCGATCTAAGCTAGACCACTATTAAAAACCTGAAACCACTGGACGGTCGTTTCATCCTGGTATGGGACTCTTCAGCAGTGTACATGCACACTCGAACTCAGGACATTTGATCTTGTGCGCGAACGCTTAACCCCTAGACCATTGAGCCGATTAAATACCTGGTAAATAAGGAATTATGTTTATTACTTCTACGATATCATAATCATTTCTTGCTTGATACTAACTAAAACTAAGTAGTTTAATTTGTTCTTCATGTACTTTCTTTTTCCACTCTTACAGTTTCAATATTGATGCCATTCGAATTGGATTGGAAACCGTTAAATCAATCAGTTATTCTAAATAATACTAATTCAGATAGAAATCATAATCTTTTGTATACACTTGTTCTTTTGTAATAAAAAGCGAAACAGTTGTATAATCTAACCATGATTTCAATATTATTGTTATCACTACATTTCTTACATCACTGTATAAAATAGTCCATATATATATATATATATATATATATATATAAAATCAACACCGTTTATTCTATGTTATGCGACTACGTGAGGAAAATAAAAAACGATAAGCGTATAAACAAACCATTTATGATATTTCTGTATATTCATTTTGAAAGAAATACAATTTCTTTTCTTCTTGTCTAATTGATACATCATTATCATCATCATCAGTTTTATCTTTTGCATTTTCTATGCATCGTTAAATTTTATGACTCGAGGAATTTCATAGTGTATAATTTATATAGTTAGAGTTTAGTAGATGAAAGTCTATGTTATGAGTATAAATAGTCATAATTTCTTAAGTTTGTTAAAACAAACAAACAAAATCTAAACAGATAATTGTTAGTTATAGGACTCCTCAGCGGTGCGTATCCACGATCCCACCTTGCGAGATTCGAACCCAGGACCTATCAGTCTCGCGCGCGAACACTTAACCGATAGAACACTGAGCTTGCCGGCATCCAACGGTGTTAATGTCTAACTTCAATCAGTCCACAAAATTGAGCAACCATTCACCAATGTCTTCAGTGAGTTGATATCTCCCAACAAACCTGGTTGTTAGTTATTTTAAGTTATACAATTTATTGACCTTCAAAGAACAGATAATGGCGACCGTCTGTTGCAGCTGTGCTCAGATAACCGCCTATTTCTTGCAAATACTAACTTTAAGCATAAGGAAAAACATCTTTTGACCTGGCGACCCCCGAATTCGTCCCAACGTTGGACCCAATTAGATCACATCGTTATCAGCCACCGATGGAGGGGCTCAATAGAAGACTGTCGCTCATTCTGGAGCACATGTTTAGATTCAGATCATGCTCTAGTGCGAGCACGTATCTGTCTGCGTCTTACTAGACGTAAGAAAGACACTGCAGGGAAGCCTCTAAGGGTTCTACTTAATGATAGGCAAGCTAAAAAAGTATTTCAGGAACAACTGGAAAAACAGTTAGGCAGCCATGTAAGTTGTGCCTACCCCGAGACAGCGTGGAATGACATCCGAAGAGCTGTAGAAACAGCAGTGATATCCGCTAGTAAGGTAAACCGTAAGGTTAGGGAGAAACAATGGATCTCAGCAGCATCTACCGCACTGATAGATGCTCGAAAACTCATCCCACCTGGCTCTGAACATAACGAAGAGCGGAGTCAGCTTAAGCGAAGGCTAATACGAAGCCTACGCAATGATCGTGAACAGTGGTGAGTAGCGAAAGCAAGAGAGATGGAAAAGGCAGCGGCAATAGGTAACAGTAGGCAGCTATTCAGACTCGCTAAAGAAACCGGCAGTAGGAATTCAATTATCAGTGAAACCATCTCAGATAAAATGGGCATATCATTCATTCTGAATCCAGGAGATTGGATCAATGGGCAGAACACTTTAGGGATCAGTTCAACTGGCCTTCAGCCACACTTCAGTTACCCACGATCCCCAGTCGTCCTGAATGGCAAATTGAGGTAAGTCCTCCAACTCTCTACGAGGTTGAAAAAGCTATAGGAGATCTAAAGCGAGGGAGAGCCGCAGGCCCTGACAGGTTCACCCCTGAGATTTTTAAGGATGGTGGTCCAGTACTAGCAACGAAATTGACTGAGGTCTTAGGTAGAATCTGTGAACTGGACGTAATTCCATCTGACTGGTCCCAATCACTGATTGTGCCAGTCTATAAGAAAGGACAAAAGTCCTCTTGTGACAATCACAGAGGAATCAGTTTGACTAATATAATGTCTAAAATATTAGCTTCAATAATACTTGGACGCCTAACCAAAGCTCGTGAAGAGCAGACTAGAGAAAACCAGGCTGGTTTTCGACCTGGACGTGGTTGCATGGACCAGATATTCACTCTACGTCAGGTCCTAGAACATAGACACACATTCAGACGTCCCTTAATAGTAGTATTTCTTGACCTTAAGGCGGCATTCGATTCAGTTGATCGTGAGGTCCTATGGCAATGTTTGTCAGTGAAAGGAGTACCAAAGTAGTAGATTAACCTCATAAAGGCTCTCTACTCGAACACAACTGATCGGGTTAGAGCCTACGGCGAACTGTCATCAGAATTGGTTACCTCAAGTGGTGTTCGTCAGGGCTGTCCACTCACTCCATTCTTGTTTAACTTTATCATTGACATACTTTTGGAGATAACGCTTTCATCAGCTAAACCTCCTGGAGTTGAACTTTTACCGGGAGATTCACTTGTTGACTTAGAATACGCCGACGACATAGTTTTATTCGGTGAAGACGCTGACAAAATGCAGAGTCTTCTGACCACTATAAGCAACAATGCAGGCATGTTCGGGATGCGATTCTCTCCCTCGAAGTGCAAAATGTTACTTCAGGATCGGGTTGCATCGGCACCTGAACTAATGATAGGGAGTGAAGTAGTTGAGCGTGTAGACCACTTCATTTATCTTGGAAGTCTCATCAGCCCTTATGGTCTGGTGTGTGACGAAATCTCAGCACGGATACAGAAGGCTCGTCTAGCTTTCATTTATGGCGTAGGCGAGATATCCGTCTAGCAACCAAAGGACGGGTTTACTGTGCAGCAGTTCGTTCCATCCTACTTTATGGCAGTGAAACATGGCCGATAAGAGTAGAGGATATTCGTAGGCTACTAGTATTTGATCACAAGTGTCTTCGAAGCATTGCTCGTATATCCTGGGACCACCGGGTAAGTAATGCAGTTGTTAGGAAATGGGTACTAGGTAAGGATGGCAAATCGATTGATGAAGTAGTGAAACTTCATCAGTTGAGATGACTGGGACACGTGTTGCATATGCCCAACCACCGACTGCCCTGACGTGCAATGTTTCATGGTGTACGAGTAGGTTGGAAGAAAGCTAGGGGTGGCCAGACCAAAACATGGCACAAATCCATGAAGTCATTGACAATTGTACTGAGCCACGTTGGTAGGTGTAGACTACGTGGTTGGGATTCGCGAGATGATAGCAACCGATGGTTAGAGACCTTGAATGACATGGCTCAAAATCGTTTGCAATGGAGAAGGTGTATCCACTCTTTGTGTTCTCCCAAATTCTAGTCTTCTGAATTCTTCATGTCTCTATCTTTTCTCTCTTTCCAAATTTATTTCACTGTATTATTCTCCTTTAATAACTTCTTCAAACCCTAATCTTTGACATAATGCTTATATTCTTACTACTTCTACCAATATGGGATTTGAATCGACAACTTCATCTCTGTGCTAATGTGGTATGGCAACTGGAACTGATGTATGTACGTACGAAGTTCTACGTTGTGACTGGCTGACTGTTTATAAGAAATTTAATTATACTTCTTAGTTGTTCAAATCTGTGATCTAATAAGTAAAGACCGAATAATTTAATCAAGAGTTATATCTTGACAATAAAAATAATATTGTAAATTAGGTGTTTTACCATTCTCCAAGTCATATTGTTTTGTCAGATCTGGTTATTAAAAATAAGAAGATAATTCGGCGAAACTATAATTTATGGATAAACTAATCAAGTATAAGATAATAGATCTCGGATTTTGGCGCGAAATTCATCCATCTATTTGGCTAAATAGAGCTTTGGCATTATGGATGATGTCAGTTCGTGATAAAAACCCTAAATCTAGTTCATAACCTTAACCATCAACTGTAAATCATAATTCTAATTCCTCATACTGGTTTGCAACCCTTATTTGATCTTACTTATTAGGTGGACACTCTCGGGATCACTTTGTCATCACTCAAAAGTTGTCCGTAAATTATAGTCTCTCCGATTATTCGTAGATTGCTAGTACTTGGTCTTAGATACTTTCGGATCATTTCTCGTGTATTTTTGGACCCTTGAGGTTAGACATAGGGTGTTAGATAGAGATGGTAAATTGATCGAAGAGTTTGAGATATGTGCACCGATAATCAACCGCCTCGTTTCTCGATTCGCGTGACAGTAGTCCATGAAACCATTGACTGATGAATGGAGCCTTATTAATAGGTCCAGTCTACTTAATCAGGGTCCTCGCGATTGTCATGTTCGGACGTTGGGTGATATGGCTTCTCGAGTATACATGAAATCTGTTAGGATTCATTCAAACTTAACTGGGACTCATTGCAATTTGAACTCTATATTCATCTAATACCAGATAATGCTTAATTTCTTCTGACTAAAAGAAGAAAATTGCTCATTATTCGTTTAGATATAACTTTGTTGAACCTTTAAACTTGTCTGTTTCATGGAGGATTTCATGTTGATGATTGATAGGGGTTCGTGTAATTTAAATAGAGTTTGCATAACTATGTCTGTTGGGGTTTGTGGATGCGTACTACTGTAAAGTCAGTTTTATACTAGGACGAAATATCTCTAGTGCTTCCTGCTTTTCAATGTCTAACTAAGATCAGCTCTTAATGTAAATTATATAAACCGACCATCTCCACAAACGTTTTACACTAGTAATAAACGTGATCACTAACAACTGATTCCGAGAGGTAATTCCCGGAGATTTTAGAAGCTATAAATTATGAAGCTCAACTATGTTGAGAGTGAGATAGTTACCCACCGCGCAATATTAATAATTAATTTAAGTTATAAATGTAAACCATTGGATGCCGACTCACTGGCCTAAGGGTTAAGCGCCCGCCCTTAGACCTGGATGTCCTACATTTAACCCCTATTCGAGATCGCACATGCTTAGCCCTTAGGATTCTCATTTTGTAGCTTCCTTGTTTTCTATCGGTTGTCTAATTTAAATCTGCGTATGATGTAGGTCGTAAAATGTAGCAATCTCCAGAAACAATCACACTGTTTAATATCCTTTTATACTTCACTTGGTTGATTCTCCAAGAGTCTTTACAGATAATTTCATTGAGGTGTTCCCTTTGGAGACACACCTATGGGTACCAACCAATCAAATTTTAGATCAACAGAACAAACAGCTAGTCGATTGTAGAGAAATTCTAATCACTCATTTGTCATTGAAGTGTGTTGATGATGTTGTTGAAAAAGACAATGAAAGCTTCACGATTAAACCACCCAGCTCAGAGAACAAAGCACCCTCAAAATTTAGAACGTGTTTACATCATCATTTAACTTCAGTTAGACAAACATTGAAGACAGGGGGATAGTGGACATCTGTTTTGTCCTAGTTTGGGATTTATTAACAGTTCGCACACATTGATCTGTATGGGTGTAGAACCCAGGACCATCATGTATATAGGCTGGCATAGTAAAAATCAGTCGCTGAGTCAAAGTCCAGTAATCAAACATCCCCACTTGAGTCAGTGCACGATACAGCTCAACTATTTTATAATATCCAAAGTGATAATTGTCTTAATCCCAACATGATTGACCTGCATTGATTCCGATCGTGACTAAAACCCTCGAAATCTATATACCTAAATACCTGAAGCTTTATAGTTTGATTCCATAGATACATATCAATGAGGAATATTAAACTGGAACTAGATAGTAGTACAGTGAACCCCGGTTTTCACTGGTATTTTCTCATTACTATCACTAACTTATCAATCAGGTAAAGATTCAGATACTCGAAACTGAGTCATACTCCAAATGTGAGGACTAGTGATGTTATCCAGTCGCCAAAACCAAAGTTGACAGAACGGGACTTGAACCCTTAACCTAATGGCCGAACGCTCTAATCATCATGTCACAGCTAGCCAATATCCATTCATAAATAAAATTTTGTTTACATTATTTTGTTCGTTTATCATTCTCATTCTATATATATAGACTTATAAGTTGACTGAATTCTTCCCTGGTAATTCAATCTGAATAATGTTTATTTAGAATATTTCCGTAATCTAATTTTTCTCGTTTTTTTTTGTTATCCGGTAAATCTTTATCATCACAAAGGTACACAAGCTGATACGATATATTGACTAACGGAATCTTCCACAGACCAATAATGCCATATAGACTATCAAAACGTAGGTGAATCAATATGTCAGTACAATTTTTAATATCATATATCATATATAGGTTAAAAATGATTCGAGTCCATATTATCCTTAATAATCCTTCTCCCTTCTCTCTCTTTCTCTTTCTCTATTTATCTATACTTTGGTAAAGTATAGACAAATAAACCTCATCAATATTCATTAACTTGATATGCTATCCTAACCCTAAAACTTTAATCTACGTATGTCAATATCCTTTTTTTTAGAATGAATATTCTTATTACACGTGATTGTCATTCCACTTGAAAATTCAATATCCCTTTACAGAAATAAAAATGAAATTCATTCTTTAATAAACATTCCGTTGTTGTCGTCGTCGTCGTTATTGTTGTTGTACTTAACTTTTCTAGATTAGCCATTTACCATTTCCGATTAATTTATTCTCTCTCTTTCTCTCTCTTGTAATTGAATGTCACGCCATGAGATCAGAGTTGAATTTTTAACACTGTGCTATTGCTTCAGTGCGTGCATACCCGGATGCATTTGGGCATACACACAAATACTTCAGTTGTAATGTTGGTAATTTCTATCATATTATCTATAACCTGTTATATGAATTCTATGTATATATACATATCAACAATCAGGCATAAAGATTATGTTAATTTTTCTTCATTCAATGATGCGAACTGATTTAACAGAAAACTATTACTTCTCTATGTTTACTTTGATTCAAAGTGAAACATAAACATTGAAAGAGTGAGTGAATGAGTGAGTGAGTGAGTGAGTGAGTGAGTGAGTGAGTGAGTGAGTGAGTGAGGGAGGGAGGGAGGGAGGGAGGCGATGAAAGAATAAATGAGAAAGGGAAAATTTAAAAAGTAGATTTATTATTATTATTATTATTCAAAAGACTCTATAATAATTCTCATTGCGTGACATTCACAATAATAGTAGAATATAATCGGAATGTATTGTAGTATTTATTTATGACAGTTAACTTTTTAATACTAAATAGATTTATATTTGATAATAATCATATTCATTATTATTGTTTATTAATTATAGTTAATATATAGATATAAAGATATATTAAGAAAGATTGAGAATAGGGGTAATATTTATGTAACTTATTAATTAGTATTACTGAGGAGTCTTATATTAAGACGAAACGGCCATTCAGTGCTTTCAGGTTTTCAATAGTGGTGGTCTAGCTTAGATCAACTCATGAATACAACTTTAAACATATTTCAATCTTCACAAACCCTTATTCTGATTTTAAATTTTTAGATGTTTTCCTTTAGATTCATCATAGACGTTAATTAACCTTCATATTCATCTCTTAAATACCAGATACATATAGGCGCCACACAAGTCACTTGATTTGTCCGTGGACTGTAATTTTACTCAGGTGACCAGATCGAAGCAGGTGATTTTCTTAGGGAACCACACCCGGAGCCTTCGACCTAAAGGTCTGATCGGCAAGGCAGTGGAGCAACGTCATTCCCATGGTATCCGGTGACCAACAATCGGTTCACACGCCATTTGTTCCCTCAGGATACTGGAGCCCATTTGCACCATTGGTTTGGAATCAGGGTTTTCCAACTCCTCTAGGTGGACTCATCGTGTCCACCAGCCCGGTTAAAACTCTGGACATTCGCTTTTCGTCCTCTCAATTTCGTAAACAATAGTAATGCCACGAGATGGCGATGAGTAGGACTTTCCTGGTAGAGGCTGTATACGCGTAGACATGTGAGAGCATTTTGAGAGGCAGAGCTGACTCTCCCCACCCTCGGTCGTACCAGGGCATTTGGGGACTCGATTAATATGTATTAGTTGTAATCATGTTTTATTCAGTTAACAGATTACTCAATATTTGACCATTCTAACTCACTAACTTAATGGATTCTGTTTAGATTTTAGTATACTTGATTATCCAATCTGACATATGCTAAATCCAAACCTACCAGTAATTGAATGTTATATTTGATTGCGTAGAGAGGAGTTGATTCGCTCACTACGTGAATGACCTGGATTACATTGTAAGTACTTAATGCAAAATGTGACTTTCTACGACTTAAACTAACAAATATGAACTAATGGTAGATAAAATCCAGGACTTAATGTCGAGTATAACTCACTAATCAACAAAATAATATCAGTTGGTTTTATGTTATTCAATTCTTGATAATGACTGAACTAGATTTTCACTGTTACCGTTTACTCGAGTGACTTTGTATTGAAGTTTTTGTTTAGAACAGAATTTAAATTTTTTTGGCGTTACAAATATTCTTTACTGTCATAGACATCAACAAGCATGAAACATAGGCCCTCAATCTCCGTAAGTTTCACTCTCCAGTCTAATAGGAATTCCTAATTGTGAATGATTGAGACGTTATTTTAATAAGAACTAAATCAATGCGAAACTTGATAGCTCGAAAGACTAACGTACAACACTTCAAAAATAATCTCTAACGAAATAGAACATAGAGAGAAGTGAAAAATGTAGACAAATCTTAATATTTGAAAAGTGAAATTTGAGGTAGTAACAATTCTTCTCAACACATAGCAACAAACATAAACTCTTGACGCAACAAAATTAACAAATTAAAGTTAATATCAACCAATCGGATTTCAAAAAAGGGAAACGCAGACTTATGTATTAGAAATAAGTTATTGCATATATTCTTGTGTGCAAACGGGGTACCCAACCTGTCCTATGCCCTGATGGTGTTCTCGTGACTTTCGGGTTGCCTGATCTGCCAAGGGCGATGGGACAGTGCATGACATTATTGTTGTGTGCTAGGTTCAAAGAGAATTATTTGCTATATGCATGGAAATCCGTCCCGTTATTGTTCCTATTCTATTATTATTGTGTGTAAAAGCTACCATTTTTTCTAAACAAAAAAATCCGTTAATGATATATACTTATATATTATATATAAACGTGGTCAGTGGTTCCTGATTTCAACTACGAATATTTTGACAATCACCATTAAAAAACCCTTTAATTGAATTAAATATCGTTTTACCAATCCTATTAACTATTTAGTTAAAGTTTATCTATTCTTATACAACTGAAATCACTAAAAGTCACATTGAATAGTGTAATTAATTGTAATTTTTAATTAACTAATTAATCTCTCTCTCACACTCTCACCTTTTCAATTTCTTTTTTCCAAGGAACCTACATAACACATTATAATAATATTCTTGGATTCTACTGCTAGCCACTATCCATCTTTGCTTACAATGCTTGTGAATTAAGGCTATATCGAGTCAATACGCACAGTATGCACATATGGCCAATAAGAGACTGACCAGTTACAGTCCTAAACATCAATGGGTAAATCCAAACAAACAAAACTAAGTGGATTTAAACTTCACCCCATCGCACAAGCAAGTAGCTATCAGTACTCAGTAGCTGAGTGGATAATGCGATGGAGTTTGAAGCGAACGGTACTGGTTTCGAGTCTCAGAGTGAACATCAACTCTGAGATGCAGGTACATTCAGCTGACGAGTCCCAAATAGGACGAAACGCGCGTCAAACTGGATTCTACTGCCAGCCACTATCGATCTTTGCTTATAATGCTTGTGAATTAAGGCTATATCGAGGCACTACGCACAGGATGCACATATACCTGTTAGAGAATGAACAGTTGCAGTCCTAAACATCAATGGGTAGATTCAAACAAACAATACTAAATGAATTTAAATATCAGATTATATTAACAATAAATGGAATAATATTGATTTCATTGAATACATTCAATAATAATAATAATAATAAATCTACAATTGTATACATATCTTCTTTGCATATAGTAATTAACATCTCAAGTTAATCGTTTTTTTTTGTTTTTTGAAGTGAAATTTTTCGGTTTTTCATTTTTTTTCTAAAAAAAACAAACAAAAACAGTGCCAATGGTTACAGCATTTTTTTTCCTTTTTTTTTTCCTAAAATCGATAAAATTAATATCAGTATTATTATATGGAGTGAAAAAAACAATGTTGTTTACACCCCTATTAAATCAATAAATCAATTGTTTGTTTGTTCAATAAATTGAGAGTACATTTTCTTGTTTCCAAATAAGAAATGCTTATGATGGCCAATTGGGAAGAAACAAAAGTATCTGGTTAAAATGTTTGTTTATATTTATATATTACTTAATCTAGAATATATTTAACTAATAAGTAGTATTGTCACTGGTTTTGTTTAGTTCATTAAAAAGAAGAAAAGCAAAAAAGTTTTTATAAGAAAGAAGGGGTGTAATATAAAGAGATTAGAATTATCAATGAAATTAATCAATTGATAAACACATCACAGTAGTATATATATTTTTTTATTTATAATCATCATATTACTACCATTATGATTATTATCAGTAGTATAGATATTGTTTGTAAACAGTAAATAATAATAATACTTATAACAAAAGTATAATAATCTAAGATAATACATAGAAAATATTATTTTTTGTTAAATGTGCGTTTTTTTCGTTGGTTTGTTCTCCTCCTCCTCCTGTTCTTCTTCTTCTTCTCCTTCTCCTTCTTCTTCTTCTTCTGAATACATTTCAGATGTATATTGTTGAAGATGGAACTGATGAATTTGAATTAATGGATAATATTTCTGTATTTCTTGAAGTATCTAGAATTTTTGACATTAGAAATGATAAATTTCTTCCATTATTATTGTTATTATTATTGCTGCTGTTACTACTACTGGTAGAAGTAGCAGTAATATGGTTGATAGATTTCATATTTTCAGTAAGATTATAATTATTTGATAAAGAAGTATTCACTTTTACCATGTCTAAGAATGAAACCGGTAGACAAGTTGGTGGGACAAATAAATTATTGGTATTCATTGTTGATTGTTTAACGGATGCTCTATGATCAGTATAAGATAAAACTGATGTTGGGAATAAGTTATCTTTGTCATTCATATTACTACTCTCATTAACTGTAGTTAAGTATTTATAGGATCCAGAAGTGAATGAAGGTTTCAATTGTGAATCAATATCGAATGGAACATTTTTACTAGTTGAATAATATTTATTATTATTATTTTGTAACAATGGAAGTAAATAATGAATTGAAGAATTGATTGTTTTATTGGATAATTTATTCAACTGATGTAAACTGGTATACTTTAATCTTTTTCGAATACGATCAGTATTTCTTGTTGTAGATGTAACTATCATATCTTTATTTGTTGTTATTAAAGGATCTGTTGTTGTTGTTTTGGTCATTACCATTGTATGAACTGGAGAAATACGTGATTTAAATTTTCTATGATTGTTTAATTTATAGTTTATAGGATCATTTTGATGTCTTTCATTTTCTACAATTTCTGTTGACAGTCCAGATGAAGATCCAGATGTAGCCGCTGCCGCTGCTGTTGCTGCTGCTACTAGCCAAGATTGTATAAATTTTCCAGGAGAATTTTGTTTTAACATTTGTTTATGACGTGTAACAGTATGTGATCCAAATATATGTTTTGCATGCATACATTTACGCATATGTTTTTCCAATGTTGAAGGTACTATAAATGGTGTATGACAATATTTACACAAATATCTTGGTTTACCATCTTTTCCATGCGTTTTCATATGTCTTGTCAATTTGGATGATTGTGCACAAGCATAATTGCATAATTTACATTGATATGGTTTTTCACCTGTATGACTACGCCTGTGTACAGTCAAATTACTACAGTTTTTAAATATTTTACCACAATATTCACATGTATCATTACGTTTATTATCACGTTTTAATGTCATTGAACCGCTGGGATTATCCAGTGGTATGGATACTGATCGACGGAATTTTGTCTGCGGCGATAATACCGATGCTGTTAAAGAGGACATCATATTCGATAACGGCACAGTGATGTTTGGTGATGACGATGATGACACTGCCGACGGTGACGATAAAGATGTTAGTCTTTTTGAAGGTGAATATTGATGTGATTCTAAAATTCTATCACTATTTGTTTTATCATCAATATTATCACTACACACTCTGACAACTGGTGACAAACGCAAAGAATGTAAATCGTGGTGTAATCGAGTGCGTTTATTCATTCCCGGAGGATTATGTATATTATTAATATTATTATCCGACTGATTTATGAAATATTGTTTATCCGATGGTACTATGTGTTGCTCATTACTAATATGATTAATTTCAGTAGTACTTAAACTACCAGTAACCGGAAAAGGAGGTGTTCTCACAAATAAATCTTGATAATTTGTAGTTTTTACAATATTTCTCTTTTCAATGTTATTGTCAAAAGGTTTATGATTATGAAACTTATTTTTCTGTTGAAGCAATGTATTAGGTGTCAAGAGAGAAGTCGTCGTATAGTTCTTATTACAGACTAGATCATTTTGAAGATTAATTAAATTCTCAAACTGAACCTTTTCTGGTACATGAAAAGTATTCAGTTTTTCACTAATTCGTTGAATATTATAATAATTACTACTACTAATACTACTACTAGTAGTAATAGTAGTATTAGTAGTATTCTTAATAGGATTACCATTTTTTAATCTATCATAATTTTCTAAAGTATTCGGATCATTCTCTGTTTGAAATGGTTTTCTATTAGACTTTTTTCCATAGTTTTTGGGATGATCAATGTGATTCATCGTATTATATTGTGTAACAGGTGATTTCAATGAATCAGTAGTAAGGTTCTTAAAATGGCCATTATTATTATTATTATTGACATTCAAGAGGGTTGATTTCGGTTGAGAATATACACATGATTGTGAATTATCAGTTGTAGTCATTGTAGTAGTAGTAGTAGTATTCATTGGATCCCTATAATTAATAGGACAATTGTTCATTGTTGATATTTGATGTTGAATATAATAACGCATTAATTCTTCATAATAATATGCCCAATAATAATGTAGAAATGTTTCACGTATTGGCGTCTGTATTGATTTATTATTATCCTCAGGAATATTATTCACTTCATTCATCTGATCGGCGCACTTCCTAGGAAGTGATACCGGTGTTTCAGTAGAATTTCTACCATTTATTGAATGATTGTCATTATTTACATTATATTGATTATATTCAATAGATTGATTCTGAATAAAATGTTGTTTTAATGAATCAAATAGTAATGAAGTAGATGTCGGACAAGATGAAGATATTTTCGATGGATAATGATGATAACATTGATGATACAATGAATTAGGCTTATTCAATCTTTTAAAGTTATTTTGTTTATCCAATAATAATGAATCATAACTTGTACTACGGAACTTTAAAGTTTTAGAAGGATTATTTGAGTACCATGATAATGATGATGATGAAGAGAAGGAGTTGGAAATGATTATTGATGGACAACTGTTACATCGATTTAATGAATATACATTTGTTGATGAGTTTTGACCCTGATTATTATTATTAATAATGGTTGATTTATTTCTATTTAATGATAAAGTTTTCTTTTTATTATTATGTTCATAAACTTTTGAAATCTGTGCTTTAGATTGACCGGGATTATTGGAATATTGAACAAAGTTGGTTACATGTTCAATCGGATTAATATTGATTTTATTTGAATGTATTGAAGTGTATGGTTTGTTGAATACATTAACTAATTTGTTTCTTTCAATATCTGATGGAATTGAATAAGGGGAATATCGTGGTTTATTCAACAGATTATGATTATTGTCATTGGTACTATATGGTATTTTATTTGATAATTTTGAATACATTAAATTATATAATTGAGTATAAAATGATCGGTTAATAGATGCTTCATCGTCTTTGACAAATGGTTGTACATTTACTTGTACTGGATTACTACTAGAAGATTGTTTTATTGATGTATTATAAGATTGTTGTGATAGATTTGAATGTTTACTGATGGTTGGAAGATCTTTATGAGTATTAGAAGGTTTAATAACATTTTGTGTTTTATTTATTGGTGATGGAATTGAAAAAGCTGATAGATGATGTTGTTGAAATAGTAAATTTGTGAAGGAGGGATATTCGTTTATTGGATTGGACTTTTGACTCTTCATTGAATCTGTAATTTTTCTATAGAGAAAAAAAACGCTGTGAATTAGTAATGATAATAATGAAACTATGAAATGATTCCATAATGGCATACATTAATGGGTAAAATCGTTATTTTATTTATAAACTGGGTTTTTTCGACGGGTGTGGGTGGGTGTTATAATTCTCGGAACTTTGTTGCCGAACTGAAACTTTTTATACATATAAGAAACGTTATAAATTTTCAATAAATCAAAACATTTTCTAACTATTATACCTCGACAAGCTGGTAGGAATTTAGGAGTAAAAACCGAAACATAGCATCAGTCCATGGAGTCACTGACAGTTGGACTGAGCCATGTTAACAAGGGTAGACTGTTTGGTGGGAGGTCTGTGCGATTCACGTATCCAACAATTGGATACTCTGAATGACATGATTCATAATCGTTTGCAATGGGGCGGGTTCTTCGTTTTTTTTAGATCTTAAGTTCTTAAATTTCTCACGAATCCTGGAATTTATTTTTATTCCACTAATTTATCATTTTTTCCGGAACTTTGTTTTCGATGTCTAATCTTTTTTGTTATCACTAATACTTTGACTACCTCTACTATTCTGTGATTTAACCTAACAATTTCATCTTGCTAAGTTAATAAGGAATGGCAAATCAAACCAGTGTACAAATGCACCAGGTTCTAAGTTGTATTTGACTGACAATTTTAATTGTGACAAAATATTTCTACTGTTAATCAAACAAAGCTGATGCTGCCCAATTCAGTGAAGAAAATATAACTGTAAATAAAAACTTTATTATGCACTAACCACAAAATCTACAAAGTGATCAACAGTTACATCAAACATCATAAGTTATATAAGGTTTACCTATCTGATCAATAGACATATTTGAATGTATTGAAATGGCTAGTATTTGGGATGTGTACAATTTACAACATCGATAAATTGACCTCTTTTAATACACAAAAATAACTAAATTTTTGGATTATATGTTTGCTCCTTTCTAACACTAACTGAGTGTAATTAAGTTGAGAAGATTATGATGTGAACTAGAAGAAAATCAAAGTCTTTATAGGTTTCGATGTGCCTAATAGAGTTTGTTGATGATTTAAATGTTCTCAACAATGTTCCATTAGAACGGAGAAATGTCAATGTTATTTAAGTAATTACAATCGATCTCACTCAATGACATGATAATTGACACTATTGTTGAAATTTATGTGTGAAACAGTGGGTTAGTAGTTAATTAATTAGTAGTCAGTCACTAAGTACCGGGTTCGAGTTCCACTCTACCTGTTTCGTTTAGGCAACTGGATAAGGTCACTAGTCCTCATAGTTAAAGTGTGAACCATAGCTTCAAGTAAGTACCTAGTGAATTAGTTAATAAAATGGAATAAAATACGTTTCAATGAAGAAATGCTTCTTTTTCAAAGATGTCGTTTATTCAGACTGTACAGTTGTATTTATAGTAGTAGTAGTATAGTAGTGGTCCGTTAAAACAATAGGAAAAGGATTACATAATAAATTATTTGGGAATCTAGGGCGTCATAAGAGGGTTTAGCTATGAACAACAAGTTAGAAACTGATAAGATGAAGCCAAAATATGTGAGAGATAATTGTCCAGTAGACAAGCGTGAGAATGATGGAGTATTCACAACCGATTGATTAGCTACCAGTGTCAGGTATGTCAAGTTCCCCTAAGTACCGATCGAATTCCATCGATCAGGCTGGAATGTGGTCGCCAATCTAACTAACTCAAAATCGCACGCACTATGCTGAGATTTAACATGACGGTTGGAGATAGTCAACAGGGAGAGTAAGTCTTCTCAAGATTATAGATACACCTTGCTGATGAGTGTCAAATAACATGAAACCTAGGTCAAGCAACGTTTCCTGTTGACTACCTCCAACCACTATCTTAAAGGTGAGAAATAAGTTTGTAAAAGAAACATGAAGCAGATAATAACAAATAATCAAGAAACTAAATAATAATATCAAAAACTAATTAACCGAGTATGAAAAACTAATTATTAACGGCATGATAAAACGAAGGCTTGGATATATCGCTCCTGTACACAATTTTCTGGTTTGAAAGGAATTGAAGATAGAAGTTATCTAAGAGTTGACCTATACTTGTTAGAATTTACTTATACTGAATATGAGCTGAACACAGAATATTAGACTGATGTTCACTTTCTGAAAATATATTTTACGGCCATATATTTGTGATTATTATCCTCCATAACTAATAATAGTCTATTTTATTTGTCAGTGGTTCATTATCTATAATAACTTATTGTCAACCATTTAACTGTAGAATAAAATTTCTCCTCTCTTAAATTTGATTATTATTAGAGTTTTGTTTTCTGAGCTCAGAAAACAAACTCCATTAAAATTAGAATCGTACACCATTCAGTATCGACTCAGTGATTTAGAGACTGAACGTTAGCATGCGAGTTCGAAGGTCTCGAGTTCGATACCCGGATGCGGGGTTGCGAATTCGCACTAGTGATGAGACAATAAGGCCATCCTGTAGTTCCAGTGTTTCAATGGTTATCTAACATAGATCAATTCAGGATTTCAATAAAATTCAACAATCTCCATAATCCTATACTGTTAATCATTACAGTCTAGTAATATCATTAGTGTTTTCATGAAATACCGCCGAAAAAATGATTCAAATCCAACTGGATTACCTAGTTAAATGTATTATAATAGAAATTTGTTATTTCCTGTACATTTTCTCGGTTATTTTCTTGATTCACTCCATTTATTTATCTTTCTCTCCTATTTTTTTGTCTAGGTCATAATATTGTTGTTTACCGATGTTAAGTAGTCCTCTCTCTGTCTTTTATTTATTTTATTGTTATTGTCGATGATGATGATGACGATGACGATGATGTTGACAATTTTGATAATGATTATGACGAATGTGAAATTTTCATGCTTTCAACCAATTTTTTATCTATTTAATGAAAAATATGTTGAAAATTTACATATGAACATCAGATTTCGGTGGAATTAGGTCACATAACAATATCCTTTACCTACCCCATATACACACGCACACATGTGCACACTAAATACGCATCGATAAACCGATATGTACAGATTACAAACAAACTTAAATGTCGGTAATGTCTATGACAGGGGAAGATAATGATGATAACTAGATACTTGGAAAATGTTCAAAGGTAGATGCATGATCGTATATATTTATCAATATCATCAAGTTTATTATTATCATTATTGGGTCAGTAAAGTTTTATGAATAGAAACTGTACTACTTATATCAGCATAATCAGTAGGTTAACTAAAAAGAAATTATTACTATATATGTTATCAATGAAAAATGACAAAACGAAAAGCTACAACATATGGATAAAAAGCTAACTAAGTGAAATTGGGAGTTTGCTTTTTTTTCGTATTTATACACGGTCAAATGTTTCAAGGAATTGGCAAATTTTTTCATTCAGATGGGGTTTGTGGAGAATTTAGTATTTTCATAGTTGAAATCATGAGTCAATTGAAGCTAGAGCACCATCGAAAACCTGGAAGCACTAGACGGCCAACTCGTCCTGTTATGGGACTCCTCAGAAGTGCGCATCCACGATCCTGCACTCGCGAGATTCGAACCCAGGACCTACCAGTCTCGCGTCAGAGCACTTAACCAATAGACCACTGAGCTTGCCGGCATCCAACGGTGTTATTGTCTAACTTCAACCAATCCACTATTTTGAGCGACCGTTCACCAATATCTTCAGTGAGTTGATATCTTCCCACTAGAACTCAAGGAAATATCTCTTGAAGTCAGTCACTAATGAGCATATGATTATAGATTAGAGGGGGTTTGTGGAGAATTTAGTATTTTCATAGTTGAAATCATGAGTCAATTGAAGCTAGACTGCTGAGGAGTCCCATAATAGGACGAAATGGTCATCCAGTGCTTCCAGGTTTTCGATGGTGGTCTAGCTTCAATTGACTCATGATTTCAACTATGAAAATTTTTCATTCAACAAAAATACTTTTCTAAAAACTAATTAAATTAATTTTATACCACTCAATCTTGAATACACAATCTGAACCCTTTTAAGTAGTGAGATATAAACACAGATATATAGTAAGGCAAACCTGCAGTTAAATATGGTAAAGAGACAACTTTTCGTCGATAACTATCTATAGATTATGGATATCAATGAAGTCTTGAGTATAGGTTTTGGTCTATTTGTACATACACAAATTCCAGTGTTAGTATTCACATTGGGAATCGAACCCAGTATCTCTCCATTTAAGTGAAGACTCATTATCGCTTGAGATATTGAGTCAAGATAATCGCTAACCTACTCTATATGTATGGTATTAACAAATTAAGAATAATTACATATAAATTAAGATAAAAACGTATGTCCAGGATTCAGGTGTCAATCGCAATCCACGTATTCCATATATTTTAAAATTTGTTACAAAATAACCATATCAGGATGGTCCACTCAGGATGTAATTAAAATAATAGAAATCAATTGGAAAGGAATTTTGAACAATAACAACGGGGTAATACAAACTCCTATTAATAAACCCTAAACTGACTCTTCCTTTTTACATTGGACAATAAACAGCGTCATGTTTGTTGAATTAGAATAAACAGACTTTAAGTCAATGAGTTTAATCTAGCTGTCACCTTTTTTTCTATAATTTAAAGTCGCTTACTTTTAGTATTTACAAATCAAAGATGTACGTTCGCCAAATTGTGAAGTTCTCTGAGTAGGACTTAATTTTTATTGCGAGTATATACGAATATATGATATTTCATATTTTACATCAAAGATTGTTCTTAGTTAAATAAATACTGAAAACCAGAAAGCACAAGATTAGTGTTTTATCTCAATGTAGGATTTCTCAGCAAGATGCATCTACAACATAATCAGAAGTCGAAACCAAGGACTTCAAACATCATCGTAGTCTGTTAACTATTAGACCACTGTCCAGTGTTTCACAGTTTCCAATGATTGTCTAACTAAAATCTGTCTGTAATGTAAACCATAAGATTTAGCAATGTCCAAAAACCTACTTAATCACTGCTAATGTTAGTTAGATAATATTATATGGTTGAAATCATGAGTCATTTGAAGCTAGACCACCATGGAGAAACCTGGAAGCACTGAACGGCTGTTTCGTCCTATTTTGGGACTCCTCAGCAATGCGCATCCACTATCCCGCCTAGCAAGATTCGATCCCAAGACATATCAGTCTCGCGCGCGAGCGCCCAACCACTAGATAATATGTTAAATTATCTTATAAGTGAATCTGATCGAATTCATACACATTCTTCTACGATTTTATCATTTAGGCTATAATTTATTATGATTTGAAGGATTAAAAGTTAATGTATCACAATAATAGTAGATGTTTTATCAGCATAGAAAAGTTTTAGTCTACTATATAAATCAAATTCCTTCTTTTTATACAAATGGTTTATGTCACAAACATACAACAGCTGAATAAACAATAAAAGTGAAGTTCAATCAAACAACACTTTTTTTTATAGTTTTGAGATTAATGATTTATTTGTCACCATAACTCCAGCTGGATATAGATTTTTGAACATTCAGGATACCATAGGTATGATTTATCTTTAAAGTCTGAAAATAGTTCGTGACGAAATCCATTTTTAGACTTGACTAATCTCTACAAGCATTTAATGATCATTTGCTTATTGATAACTGTTTTTTTAACATTCTTTAAGAATTTAGGACTAGTTAAAATCAGCTATTTCAAAGATTAATCAATTACCTGATAAGAGCATTGGGTGATTGTTGTATTATTTTATATTGGGGATATAAACCACTAGATATCAACTTAGTAGTCTACAGATGCCGTAATTAGGAATAGACCTGAAAGTTTATAGTTTGATTTTATGCTCGGACCTGTTTGTTTCTTACTGAAAAGAAACAAGTATCCATCAGTGTTTCCTAGCTTTTACACATTCTCCAACTAATGTTATTTACTTTACTTACCTACGCCTGTTACTCCCGATGGAGCATAGGCCGCCAACCAGCATTCTCCAACCAAAAAAAATTATCCAACTAATGTTACTTTGCAAAAAAAATAGTTAATCTTCATAAAGCTCTCAACTAAATTCAATTTATAATGATTTTGAATTGTCCAATGATTAATATTTCAATTAAATTTTGACCAGTCCTAGATGGGATATGTGCGTCTTAGTGGATTGCTTCGTTATAGCCAGTATGTCACAAGTTTTTATAGAAAAGTTTCGAATAACAGGATAATCCTATCCCATTACAATTTGAATTAAAAAATCACACCGGCTATACAAGTAAGCGGCTGTGTGGACTAAGTAAATATACAGTTAACCTTTTGAGAGTACTTGATTTGAATCCTGGAGTGAAAATCAACTACAAAACTCAAATACAATCAAATGACAGGTTCCAAATACGTCAAAAAGCTAGTCCTGGATTTCACTACTCGCTACATCCCATCTATTCTCAACTAAATATTTTTTATAGTTGGATTCATCAGTCAATATAAGCTAGACCACCATTGAAAATCTGGAAGCGCTTGACAGCCGTTTCGTTCTAGTACGGATACCGGCTCAGTGGTCTACAGGTTAGGCATTCACATGCGAAGCCGAAGGTCTCGGATTCGAGTTCCTCATGCAAGATCGTGGATGTGCACTACTAAGGACTTCCATACTAGGACAAACCAGCCGTTCAGTGCTCCCAGGTTATTAATGGTGGTCTAGTTTACATTGATGCATGAATTCAATAAATAAACTTCATACAATCACTACAAACCCCATCTTGATCATAAATATTTTTAGTCCAAATATAAATCAGACTAAATATTCTAAAGGGACATTTCATTTCATTTTTTTCTTTAATGATTGACAATGAACAACCAATACATATTTCATTTTAAAAAGAAAAAAACAATATGATTGGTCAAAATAAAAATAATTTTTGTACCAAAAAAAAATATTTTACCATTGGTTGGCTTTTAATTATTATTTGATCATAGTAATTACTATTTTGATTAACTTACATTTTGTCAAATTTACACACACACACACTAAAGACAAATAAGAAGAGCGTAAGAGAGAATACAAAAATAAACAATAAAGAAGTAGTGATTCCCATAGGTACTTGATAGTATAAGTAATAAAGATAACGGGGGAAAATATACCACAAATTTATCGGTAAGACAGACAGAAGAGAAAATAATCACTCATAAGGGAATATAATGTACAACAGAAGAGCTGGAAAAAGAAAACAACTTGAAAGAAACACACAAACATTACCATCAGCATTATCATCATCCTCATCATTGAGTATTCCCTTTCATCAATCATAATATCCATGCCTACAGATGTATGTATAAGCCAGAAAGTAAATATAACAGAAATTTTAGCGACAGAAAAGTCGGGCGAGAATATCCTATCTACATTGTACAAAATAATGAATTAGTACTATGTGTGTATTGTCAAATAGTATCATACAGTTAAAAGTGTAGAGTTTTAAAAAGTTGAAAAGTCTACTCATTAACTATCCTTATTATTATTATTATTATTATTATTATTATGAGTAATAATGACGGCGATAATCATTACAATGCCTGACTTATGCACCCAATCACATATATATATGTATATATATATAATCCAATGAATGATTTATAAGCAAGAAGCCGACAAATGAAATAGACAAATCACATATATATACAAAAACAGAAGCCAGTTAAACAAAAAAGGAACAATATTGCCTTATAGTCATTTCAGTGTCCATATCTATTTACTTCAATGTTCTTGTACTGTATCTTTTTTTTTAAAAAAAAAAGGACTATACTTCCAAATGATAATCTTTGTTTTAACTAATTTAATATTCTGCTAATATTAATATACAGTGATTATGGTTTGGTTTTAGTAAAACAGAATGGCATTGGTAGTAAAAGTAGTAGTAGTAGTAGTTATACCTTATAGTAAGCGGCCAAAGAGATTATTTTTCTCACTGTTTTCTTAATAGTTTTTTTATTCTTTAGGCAGATACAGAAGAAGAAAAAAAATGATAATGTTGCTAAAGAAAAACCCTGAGTAAATGGCATTCATTGATTTTGCTGTATCTATGTAGAGGATAAACATTAAATAGTGTATATTGCTTTCAATTAAAAAGATACATTAACATTCTTATCATGGATTTACTGTCATTATTATTATTATTATTATTATTATTTAAACACATAAATATTGGTACAAATGGGCACCAGATATAAATGCGCCATGCAAATCTCATTTGATATGTGTGAGGGCCGTGATACTGCCCAGGTGCCCAAACCGAAACAAATGGTTCTCTTAGGGGGCCACACCCGGAGAATTGACCTAAAGATCTGATCCACAAGGCAGTGGAGCATCGTGAGGAAATGCAGTCCCATGGTAGCCGGTGACCAACGATTGATTCATACGCCATTTGTTCCCTCGGGATACTGGAGTCCATGTGCACCATTGGTTTGAAATCAGGGTTTTCCAACTCCCCTATGTGGACTCATCGTGTCAACCAACCCGGTTAAATTGCCTGACATTCGCTTTTCGTCCTCTCAATTTCGTAAACAACAGTAATGCCATAAGAAGGCAGTGAGTATGACTTTCCTGGTAGAGGCTGTATACGTGTGGCCATGTGAGAGCATTTGGAGAGGGAGAGTGGACTTCCCCCACTCTCGGTCATACCAGGGCATTTGCGGGCTATGGATTTACTGACATTTAATTCATACTTTGATAATTGAATGAACTGTATTCTGTGTTTGATTAGAATTGATGTGATTAAGTAATTTGTTTGTTTGTCTTGGATATTTTTAATATAATTTTTAAAATAAGTCTTATGCATATTACCTACCCAGTAATTTCATGTAATTAGTTCCCTTTATGAATTTAAATAAAGCCAGATCAAATATTGATGCAGAATAATATGAATTCATTATATTTCGTGGTTTCCCATCAGCTGCTTACAAACAAATCTGTATTAGAATTTTAGCAATGAAATAATAAATAGTGTGGAACAATTGACATAAGTGAATGTAGAGGATTGGAATGACAAAAGGTTATCAATGATAACTATATATATGTATATGTGAAAGGAAAGGTCAGAGGTTATTAAGTATTAGAATGAAGGAAACATAAAGGGTGGGTGGCGTAATAGTTGAGTGGAGTTCAAAGACAGATAAGATAAAATGTGTGATAATTTTAGAGGTAATGAAGGAGTCATGGAACTAAAAATAATTAGGGTGGGTTATGTAATAATTGAATAGAATTTAGAGAGTTCATATAATTAAAGAGGAACAAGTGAGAGGAAATGTGTGAGTGAAAGGGTGGTTTAAGAGTTGGGTAATAGAAGAGGAATATAATACAAACTAAATATTAACCAAAAAACTAAGACAAAAATTGGATTGCCAGGGTAGTAATAAGTTTATCACTGTCTCTTTTTGAATACATAGATTCGGTTCGAGTTTTTTTTTATCGCGATCGCTTCAGCAAACCGGAGAGCAGTCGTACTTATTTGCTTGCTAATAATAATACCCAGTAATCCTTAAAAGATATTTCTTATTCGATATAAAATGATTCGAAATTAGAAGTTAGTACACTTTATACAGATTACTATTTTAATTATTGAATTCATGAGTTGATGCAAGCTAGATCATTATTGAAAACCTAGAAGTACTGGATGACTGTTTTGTCCTAGTATGGGACTCCTCAACAGTGTGCTCATCCACAATCCTTACATCGATTCATGAATTCAACTATTCAAATCAATACAATCTCCACAAATCCCCATTCTAACTAATTACTATTCTAATTTTGAATAATAAACTAGTGTTTTATGGATAACACTTATTGTGTACAATCAATATACTAATATTGTAAGGATACAAATTGTTACAACCGATAGAAATAACTGATTAACTCCTTTCTGAATAACAGAACTTAAGTAATCCAATTAATTTAATGATCATGTTTTACTTTTTTATAGGGTAACAATAGCGAAAATTAGGCAATGATATTGTTAATACTATCTGGTTGAATATTTTAAAAGCTTATTAAGTACAAATATACCAACTTTTAAATCAAATTTAAGTTTAGAGGGAGTTCGTGTAGTGATCGTTACATTTGATAGTTAACATTAAGAATTGATTTCAATAAAACAATCATTGAAATTCATGAAACAATTCACTCTTTGGTTATGAAGTCGCATCCTACTTCTGACTTCAAATTTCTTTAATCCTTCCTGGGTTTCAAGAGTTATTTAATTAAAATCAGTGAGTATTGTATTACAGTCTATTATTTTTTTATCATATACGGGTACAATGTAAGTCAATTTCAACTAATGACAATTTTCTAAACAATAAAAACACATTCATTTTGCATTATTTGTTCGAATCTCCCCATTGATGTTTAGGACTACGATTGATCAGTCTCTTATTAGCATATGTGCATCCTATGAGGACTGTCTCGATATTACCCAGAGTCATGAGCTTCATAAGCAATGATGGATGGTGACTAGCAGTCCTATTTGTAACTTGTCAGCTGGATGTACCAGTATCTCAGAGTTGATGTTCACTCCGATACTCAAACCCCATCATGTTCGCTTCAAATGCCATGACGTTATCCACTTAGTTACTGAGTCCAGATATTCACAAGCTTGTGTAATGGGGTGAAGTTTAAATTCACTTGGTATTGTTTGCTTGAATACAAGCGCATCCTTATTTTAATTACTAAAATTTACAAAAATTTACAAAATTCTACTACTATTACCAAACTTCATCATCATCAACTATTCACAGGTCAATCATGCTAGAAACTATATAGATCCCTAGAGAGCAACAGGTTTATATTATACAACACCTCTTAATAACTAGGGCGAAACGAAACTCACAAATTTCATACATGGGGAGTAACAGAATATTAAACAAAACTACTGAGTTGCCTAAAAAAATTTACCAGTCTAAACTGATGCTGTCAGTCAAAACTGTAAGTTATTAATGATAACAAAATACACTTGAGGTACTAATAAGTAGATAACATAATTGACCATAATCATACAGTAGTATACACTAGAAAATGTCACCAATCTTTATATATATATGATATTATTGGCATAGTGATACTGCTAATGAGGGGAAGAAATGTGATTGTATAAATGACGCATGGGATTTAGTTATTATGTTAGTATAGTAGCTTTTGTCTAGTAAACACCATACATACTAGTTGCTTGAATGTTTTAGAGTGACAGTGAGTAAATAAAAGAAGAAGGGATGAAGAGACGAACAGAACATAGTCGTCGCTAAGTGACAAACTAAAAAACCAGGATCCTCTAAAACGTATAACATTAAAATAATATATAATATTCTTATAAAACTAGATATAGTGTATTATTGTAAAGTAATTGAATTGGTATAATATTTGGGCTGTTGTTTCGTTCAGGCATGGGAATCTTTGTGACGTGATTGGAGCAAAATGAGTAAATCATTAGATTCTAACTCACAAGTCTGTAGGTTCAGAGCACTCTGTGAAACTTGAAAGTCCTGGGTTCGATCTTCAATGAGAATGAGCACTTTTGAAAGGTCTCATACCATGACAAAATAATTTTTAAGCGTTTCCTGGTTTACAATGATTATTTAACCATGGTCTACTGGTGATATGAAACGTTAAATTCTCCACTACACCTCATAATGACAATTAAGACCAAATAGTCGAAAGTTCCGTACATTAAACTACTGATTTTGTCACAGTAATACGGTCGTTAATGGGTAAAATATGTACGTAGTATCAAGCTCAACTAGTTAGTACAGCTCTATTGTTATCATTATATTTCAGTTGAACATATGAATAGATAATTTTTATGTTGGTAAAACACAAAAGTAGTTTAAATAAGACTCGGTTTTTGGTGGTACTATAATCAGTGAGGCGAGCCAATGGTTTCAACTAACCAAATTCTGAGAAGAAAATGAAGCTGATCACCTGCCTGTCGTGTGGATAGGATATACATAAAAATATGTTTTTGTTGTCTTTCTACGTATTATCTGTTCATTCAAACACTTCGGTGCAACCTAGATAATAATTAAAACTGGTAAAAGACTAGAATAGGAACATAGAAATAACTCATTTCTTGGGTAGATCAGAAACCATTCGAATTGAATATTTAACTTAAATTAATTCTATTTCAAATCGTTAACCATTGAATTCCAACCTATTATGTATAAATAACTCGCTTGTTGAAAAAACAGGGGTTTCTAGGTTCATTCCTTAAACAATTCCATCCTAGGACGAAATGGTACCATATATGATGTCACTTTCTAATGAATACTACATACACAAAAGTATTAGAAGTTAATTAAATGTAAATTTAAGTCATCAGATGATAAATTTAGTTATCTTCATAGTTGAAAGCGTAAGTCAATTGAAGCTAGACTACCATGGAAAACCTGGAATCACTGGTAGTCTAGCTTCAATTGACTCACGCTTTCAACTATGAAAATACTAAATCTCCAGAAAACCCCCTTTTGATAAATTCAGACGAATGTTTTTATTGACGCATATATTTCCTCAGTAGAGTTTATCAATCAAGATCTGTCCAAATATTCACATATCATATATCACGAAGTATGTACATGACTACTTGTTGGTAAATAATTATACCTTAGATATATTATAATATAAACAGTAGACACCTTTGTAGTTTACATTGTTTACTTAAGTATCTATTCTTGTCTGATCCAATTAGTACTAATGTAACACAATACAACAAAAAGAAATTCTACGCCTACAAGAAACCATTTTCAAATTTCTTCAATGTAACAATAAAAAAAATAATTTTTTTAATAATAATACACAGAAAAGAAATGTGAACTAAATAACAGCAACAACGACAACAACAACAAAAAAAGAGAAACGAAGTCACGCCATTCATCTTTCCATTTCACTGTCTTAGTTAGTAACGCATGCAAGTTCTTTATACAAATATCAATAAGATAAACAATATACCTTAGAAATTCTTATATATGTATGCATATGTATATATAAGTATTATACCTATAACTATATGCATCTATTATTGTGTAAATAAAAAGATATAAGAAAAACTATAAGGCTAGAACAAAAATATAACTCCTTCCTTAGTTTAGGTAACATTTTAGATTGGCGCGCTATATAATCAGCTGATGAACTAATCAAAGTAAGAAAATAGCCTTTTTTTAAAAAAAAGAAAAACAACCATAATCAGTAAAAGATATGCTACAACTTGGTTCTATCATTCCACAAATATGATATTATCGCACGATATTCTAGTATGATACATTGACATTGTGATATTATTAACTTAGTATAAGGTATGGTTAGTCTAATATATAAGTGACTGACAACACTAGTTCATAAATTAGGTTATTTTAAATTTACAAATAACGTGTTATATTCTTTTCTTTATTCTATTTGTAAAGGTTAGATAGTTGGAGGTTATCAGTAGGAAACCTTTACACTGTCTCTCATTAAGAGACTGAACAGTTGCAGTCCTAAACATCAATGGGAAGATTCAAATAAAGTATACTAAGTGAACTCATTAAGAAAGTTTTGTCTAATTTTGAAAGAACTGGAAGGTCTTGTAAGATTTGAATACATGTCATATAGAATGTATCAGAAATGTTACCACTGAATTATCTGGATCTTTACTGATCTCATTTGAAATCTTAGTTTTGGTTGGATTCTATGAAAACT